>NC_091890.1:39017-292075 GCF_019399895.1 Cardiocondyla obscurior | reverse complement strand
CCGACAGATGAAGCTTTGTTCACCCCAAACGGGATTTTCTTACTCTAAAAAATTTCTCGTTTGTGGGATCTCACGTCAACCCGGGGCCATTTCTCGCTTTCTGCCAAGGCGCCTTCCAAAACGCGGCAATTGAATGTATGGGCAGAAGTAATAGAAAGTCAAGTTGTAAGTGTTTTTAAATACGTGAAAATTTATTTCATAATTGAAATTTGTAAATTTTTATTGACCCATTTGTGATCGGGCTAAGTTCTTTCTTTTCTCCACGCCTTAATGGCGTTTAATTAAACGCCGAATTTTTAAATAACAATCTACCATTATTATTAGAAAATGTTCCGCTAAATTTAAGAATTAATATGATCTTACAACAAGACGGCGCTCCGCCTTACTTTTCAGGTGCGCGAAAAATATTTTAAATGAACATTTTCCGACATGTAGATGGGGCGAGGGGGCCATTTCGTGGCCAGCACGTTCCCGGACATGAACGTGCTGGACTATTTTGTTTTGGGCCACATTAAGGCCACAATAGAAAATGTGCGCGATCGTACAGTTGAGGAAGTCCGCGATGCAATCATAGCGGCCTTCCATACGATCACGCCTGACATGGCGGAAAGAGCAACGCAACAAATTGTTCGGAAAGCCGAACTGTGCCTACAAGCACAAGGGAGGCACTTCGAACAATTGTTGCGTTGAGCTTTCCAGGTAAATTAGGCCTATTGGGGAGATCACATTAAAAAAAACTCACTGAGCTATCTACCTCAAAAGGTAGTGTGGAAACGATAGCGTTTTTACCGTAAAATTATTAAAGAATTAGACAAAAAATCGGAAATTGTTCTCGTTCGTGCGTATTCATTTACACTTCGCTCGCCTATATCGTCGCCTCGCGTCGCTCGCGCATTGTCGGCTCGCCTCGTTCGCGTACATCGTCGCTTTGCTCGCCTATATCGTCGCCTCGCATTGCTCACGCATCATCGGCTCGCGTCGCTCGCGTGCACTGAGGCCTCGCCTCTAGCCCAATCTATGCATCGCAAAGGCACCGATGCTCCGCCCCAAATTGGTAATAAAATACCAAATTTTTATACGCTGATATCTCGCCTATTATCGCAAAAATTTTAAAATGGTATGGGACTTTTCGATTTGTCTGTGATCTACCACCTACCATATTCGGAAAGTCCACTGATCGAAAAACATTATGCCCGCTCAAGCACCAAGCCTAGAACTTGTATTTTGGTAAAAAGATGCAGTTTTAGTTCCACAGATCAGCGACGGAGACCAGACGGTGATACAGATCGGACTTTGCAACATCGACGAGGACCAGGAATTGTACATCGGGTCAGTCTACATGCCCTACAACTCCCCGGAATTACCGCCGCAAGAAAGTGTGAGTAAACTGGTCGAAATAGCCAGGATCGAAATACTCTTGGGTTGTGACGCAAACTCATCACTTAAGTTGGGGAGCACGGATATCAATCCAAGGGAAGAAAATTTACATGAATTCATTGTTAGGTCAGAGTTGATCATTCTTAACCGAGGCAATGATTTCACCTTCATGGACTCAAGAAGACAGGAAATTATCGATATAACGCTTTGCACGGGTGATATAGCGGGCTTGATGAGAGACTGGAGGGTCTTAAATAAACCTTCGGGATAGGATCACCGAAGCATACGCTACACCCTGCAAGCGGAAACGGAGATAACATGGGAAAGAAACCCAAGGCAGACCAGGTGGGAAGACTGCAGGACGGAATTAACTGCCCAGGTAACTATAATCCCAACCAGATTCCACACTAAAAATAATTTAGACAAAGCAGCACAGAGCCGTAGGGTGATAATAACCAAGGCTTCTGAAAACAATTGTTTGGAGAGACAAAAAAGTGGTAAGACTAGGGTCCCATGGTGGAACCAAGAGCTGGGAAGGTTCAGGTCGACTACAAGATGTCTTTTCAATAAGGCAAAACCACTGGACAAGCTGCCCACTGGGAGATCTAGGCAAGCCTAAAAGGAGTACAGCAAAGCCATTATTAAAGCCAAGCGCAAAAGGGGATATTGGGTTGGAGGGAATATTGTGAAAGTATCAAAGGAACAGCAGAGGCTTCGAGACTAAGCAAAATCCTCAGCACAAATGATAAATCGCATCTGGGCTGTATAAAGCTACCAAATGGCGAATTTACAGATAACGTGGAAAGTACATTAACACACTTAATGGAAATCAACTTTCCGGGCTTCCAGACGAGTCAAAATAAGGCAGACTGAACAGGAGAAAAGCCTAGGGACATCCACAAGCCCAGGGAATGGTCACTGGCAGCCAAGATCGTGTACCCCAAGAGAATAGAATGGGTAGTAAACTTATTTGGCCCTTATAAAGCAGCGGGACCAGACGGCATATTTCCGACTTTATTACAAAAAGGTTCGGGGATGCTGATGGAACCACTAACAAAAATACTCAGGGCTAATATAGCTCTGAGATACGTTCCAAAAGCATGAGGAGGAACTAGAGTAGTTTTTATACCTAATCCGGGGAGAAACGGGCACATAGTTACCAAAGACTAGAGACCCATCAGCATGACCTCCTTTGTTTTAAAGACACTGGAGAGGCTAGTTAATGGATATCTGAAACGAGGGCCATTGATCCAACACTGGAAAATAAAGGCTACGCATTAGGAGTCTTCTTGGACATTGAGAGAGCTTTCGACAGCACTTCATATAAGATGATACAAGAAGCACTGACCAAACATGGAATATCAGTGGCACTGATTGACTGGACCCAGTGTATGCTTGCGAACAGGAGACTGAACGTTGAGCATGGGGGAGTATTAGTCCAAGGAACACCCACAAAAGAATGCCCACAGGGAGGAGTGCTTTCTCCTCCAGTGGTAAATAAACTGCTGAGTAAACTAGAAGCAGCGGGAGTCCTCACTTATGGCCATGCAGACGACATAACCATAATAGCAAGAGAGAAATTTCTTCCAATTCTTGGGGAGCTCATAGAAAAAGCACTCAAGATCACATAAAACTGGTGCCAGGTTAAGGGACTGACGGTTAACCCCGAGAAGACCTCAACCATAATATTTACCAGAAAATACGAACCGGAACCCATCAGGCCTTTAAAACTGTGGAGGAAGGAATTAAACTTTGTAACCTCGGTAATATACCTGGGGGTTTTTACTAGATACGAAACTGAGCTGGAAACTCCATTTGGATGATAAAAGGAAAAAGTTCTACACGGCCTTTTGGGCCTGTAGAAAAGCACTAGGAAAATCCTTGGGCCTTAAGTCGAAGGTAGCACTATGGCTGTACCAAGCCGTGCTATTACCCAGGCTTACATATGCAGCAGTGGTATGGTGGCCCAGAGTGGTAAAGGTGAAAACGAAGAACCTACTAAAGAGCCTACAGGGAAGTTATTTGAGGGCTTCAGTAGGGACTCAAAAAACGACGAAGCGAAGGTGCGCCAATAATAATTTCTTAGCGTTCACTCATGCTTTCTCTCTCACACGCACGGGTCGCGAGCGGGATAGAGCATAAGAACGCCTTCCATCAAATTTTCCCCCGTTTTCTCGCTCTTTTCGGCGTTCCGCGCCTCACGTACGCGATCCGCGGTGAGGCCTCATGCACACTACTCCACCTAACGCGCGGGAGCCGCCGTCGCCGCAGTGCGACAGGCCATTATTGCCGGTCACTGTACATTTACCATCTGTCTCAAACAACTCTGCTAATATTCTCATACAGGAAGATGATCTTTCTAACAAAGTCATTGGGGATGCAGAATTTTCAAGGTATGATAATCTTAGCACTCCTTCCAATAAAAAACGATTTTCGGATTTCTCTGCTGCCAAGACGCAGCAGAAACTTTACAATCAGCCTGCTGCTAATATAAATAAGAGACAAGCTCAAGATATAAATGACAATAATAGTCCCTCAGTTTCAACTCCTGCATTGAAATCTAAACCGGTGTTAAAATATTCAGCTCAAGATAAAGCACCCTTCACTCTCATGGTAATCTCAAATAATAATAATAACGATAACGTTCATCCATTACTTGTCACACAATCACCTATTAAATCAATTTATACTAATATTAAAGTTTGCAAAAAAGTTGGCAAAGGCAAAATTTTAATAGAGTTACACGATTATACTTCCGCAAATAAAATTCTTGATAATGTTAAATTAAATGATCTGGGTCTTAAAGCATTTATTCTCTCGTATAAAATTTCCAGATCTGGTATTATCAGACATGTGCCTCAGGAGATTTCTCTGGAGGACATACTCAGGTATATTGAAAATCAGACATTAAAATCTGTGGCGGCCGAGATGACAATCGGACAATTGACACTCGGCGCGCCACAAGATAGACATTTAATGTGAGAGGCGCCATCCAAAGACGGTGTCTCGTGCGACCTTGCTACTAGGGCATACGCAACTTCACATCCACCATTTATCGAAACCGGCCCCGAGCCGGGCAATGGAAAAATTCAGCAGCGTCCGTGGACTATTACGGAAATGGACAGTTTGGTCACGACCTGCGCAGCTTGCCACAATCGGCACCCTATTCCCACCCACTCACGCAGTGAAATCACCGCGCTTATTACACCAAATCGTGTCCACGGGGACCACGAGGACTGTCCACCAGCACCAAGCCTGGTACTCGCTCTGACCCTGTTGGGATAAAGGAAAGGTAAAGGTTAGGAAATGGTCAAGAGACCATTGGTCGTAGGTTAGGACCCTACCTAATAATCCTGGCAAGGATTCTACGGCCTCCAGGATTAAAGAAGCCAGTGCGGCACTCATCTTTAGCTATTAGAGTGGAAACCGCAGCTGGCTAATTTCACGCCACCTAGCCTCACACGGCCTCCACGTATATTTCTCGCTCCAAGAGACATCCGTATCTGGAGGTATACAAGTCCTTGGTGGAATGCGACGTCAAGCCTACTCTCGCCTATCCCACCAACACCACCGGTGCGGATAGAGCGAGGAGTACAGGTCGGTCCTTGTACCACGGAGAGAGTAATCCAACACGCTCCCGTGGTAACAGATTCAGGGACGCAATATGACCTTTGGGTCACCACTTCCTCATCGGACGCTGAACTATTAGTATTACCAAGAGACGATAAATGGGGCCCGATAAAAGTAACCCTCACGGCGCCTCATATCTTTTATAGAGAAAGGAAATTGTAACCACGCTACGCGCAAAACTTTTGTAAAGCACCAGTGGGTGCGATTTAAACTATACACAAACAACCTGTACATATACCTGTAAATACACACTGTAAATAGTTGAAACTCGGCGTCATCTTTATTCAAGCCAAAAATCTATCCGCAACGATAATGCCTACAAAATCCTTGAGGTACATAGGCTGAACAGGAGAATTAATTCAGAAGAAGGTATAAAATATGTTCCATCTAGAAATATTTGTATCAGGTTCAGCGGTCAGATTCTACCACACCGAGTCTTTTTATATAAAACCTCTCATGAAATAGTTCCATTCATTCCTAAATCTAAAATTTGTTTCTCTTGCTTCAGACTTGGGCACGTTGGTAAAGCGTGCAAGAGCAAATCAAGGTGCCTTTATTGCGGAGGTGCTAAACACACTGATAATATTTTTTGTTCTGCATTTAATCAACCCCCCAGTTGTCTCAATTGCAAAAGCGCTCATTTGGCCACTTCGAGAAATTGTGCTGCGTTTATTCTGCACCAAAAAATACAAGCTCTTGCCGCAACTAAAAATATTTCTCTTTTTTTAGCCAGGGAAAAAATCTCTTCTTGCTTTTCCTTTAATGGTTTATTGGATCTCAGGTTTGATTTAAAAAATTTTCCTCAATATAAAACCTCTGAATCTCCGTTCTCTACCTCAAATTTGAATTCCTTTAATAGATTTTCTATTTTAAATTCGTCTGACATTCCTCAAGAATTTTCTTCATCTTACTTTTCATACTTTGAGATTTGCTTTAATTTCATTTCTGCTCTAAAAAAACCTTCCAAGTCTTCCTCAATAAAATTAATTTCCTTCGATGCAAGGACTAACCGAAATAAAAATGTGATTAAAAGTCCTGCTTATAACTTTACCTTCTCTTCAAAGAAGAAAAATTTAGTTTTATTTCCTATTTCTAAACCCGTTTATTATTTTAATTCTTCTCTTTCTCCTCTCCCTTCACTCGCTTTTTCTTCCCACTCGGCTTTCCATCCTCATCCTGCTCCACATTCTCCGTTTTCAAATTCTTCTTCCGCTTCCACTTCGGATTCGCCTTCTTATACTTCTTCCTTTTTTTCTCCCTCTTCTCTTACTTGCCTTCCTTCCAACCTTTTTTCACCTATCATTATTGTTAATTTGATTAATTCCATATTACATAACCTTACTTCTAATCCACATTTAGATGCTCCTCAACATCAAATCATTTTAAACTCCTTTAATTTCTTATTTTCATATATTAACTCTATTAATCAAGTATCTTCTAACAATAATAGGAACTCTGCTATCTCTTCTTCTCTTAATTAGTTTCCTTTCATCTCCTCGGCCTTCCAAGTTATTCTATCTTCTATTTTTCTCTATTCATTCAATTTGTCATTCTTTAGTAATATTTAATTTGATTACTTGATTTATAAAATGTCTAATAATTCTTCTCCCTCTTTAAAAATTCTTCAATGGAACTGCCGAGGTTTTTATAGCAAACTACATATCCTGCAACAAATTTCTCAAGTTTAGGACATCATTTGTCTCCAAGAATCTCTAATCTCTTCTCGTAAGCACTTTCTTCTCAAAAATTTTTAAACTTTTTTGATCCCTTCCTCTGAACCAAGAAGCAGTGGTGTTTGTACTTTAGTTAAGGTAGGCTTTGATAATTTTCATATTGATTTATCTTCCTGTTTACACAAGTCCATAGAAATTATAGGAATCGGTATCAAAGATAACTTTAATAATCAATTAGCGATCATTAATATTTATAGGCATTCTGGTACCTTTACCCCTTCTCATATTTTTAAAGAAATTTTTAATTTTCGGCTTAAATATAAAAACATTTTATTTTTAGGAGATTTCAATTCTCATCATTACCTCTGGGGAGATATTAGAAGGTCTGCGGTGTATGATTATTTGACTAATGCCATTGATTCTAATGACTTGTTTATCTTAAATAACTCCTTTCACACTTATTTAAATGTCTTTAATAATTACTCCTCAACTATAGATCTCTCAATAGCATCAAACGACATCTCTTTGTCCTGCGAGTTTGATATTTCCGATAACTTATTTGGCAGTGACCACTTCCCTATCTTTATTAAAGTTAATTCTTTCATTCACCCCTTTTCCAGATTTAATTATAAATTCAAATTAAATAAAGAAGAAATTGTGTAATAGAATTAATCTAGTTACGGTGAGAGATCCTAGATCTTACGGGTAGCGCGGAAAACTTATCACGCGAGAAGCCGAGTCAACCTGATGGCCGGAATGGGCCACGTGCCACCAAGATGATTGCGTCCGCGAGCGTCGACTATTCACACGATATGAGCGGTCCTTGATTATTTAAATGAGCAATGAGTAAACCGGCGCGGTGATTAACACAAACGAGTAGTCTTAAGGAAATAAGACGTATTCCGCAAAATAAGCGCGCATAGCGAGAACGCCGTGAGCATATGCTCGAGCACGTTGCTACCACGTGCACGGACAGTGAGGCTGAATCCGTACTTTTCGTGAGCCGACTGCCTTTACAATGAATGAGATAGATTCTCGCACTTCCTGACTAACATCGCTTGATCACCGGTCACTTTATGAATTGAGCTAACACCACAAAAACTATGAGAATTCAGAGACACTTCGAGAGCCGTCCGTACGCACTGACATTCGGAACAAAAAAAAGCATTAGAACCAGCAAATGCCGCACATGGCGCGGATTATCGATAAATTGCCGGTCTGCGACGTGGTGCCATCGCGTAATTATGCGCGACACTAATCAAAAGCGCGGTCTCTCCGAGTCCGTTAAATCGCGAACAAATTAAATCGTTAAGTTATTCACTAAAAATCAATTCTCCGGCCTTAATTGAAAATTATTCTGGCAATCCTTTCGTTGATTTCAGCTCCTTCTCCAATTTTTTGGAAGAAAACATAAATTGAGTTTTCGAAAGACCTCAAAAAAAACAGGGTTCTTATATTTTTCGTTCAAATTTCAGCCTTGGCCCTTGGTGGAACAAAATTTGCGAAGCAGCTGTTAAAGAAAGAAAACAATCTCTAAAGGCTTTCAGGTCAAATCCTTCTATCTCTAATTTTAATAATTATAAAAATGCAAATTCTCGTTGTAAAAAGGTTTTAAAGAAACAGAAGACTTTAAGTTGGCGGAATTTATGCTCTGACTTTAATAAATTTATTCCTTCCGATTTCTTGTGAAGGTTGATTAGAGTGTTTAGGAATAGGAAATTTAACGCTTTGAGTGCTCCTCATTCAAATTTCATAACTGATTGTGAGGCCTCTATCTCTTAGATATGCCCCTCCTCATGTAATCCGGATTTTGAAAAGGCTCTTGCTGCTCCTCAGGTGTTGGATCAATCTAATTTTGTGTGTCAGGCATGGGTGGATGAGGCCATCTCTTTGGATGAATTTAAAATATTTCTTAAATCCCTCAAACTCAATTCGGCTCCTGGTTTTAATAGATTCGATAACAAAATTATAAGTGCAATTCCTAATTCTGTCCAATCGGTTTTGTTAAAAATTTTTAACCAATTCTTTGATCAGGGTATTATCCCTCATTTATGGAAAACCTCTCTTATAATTTTTATTCCAAAGGCAGGTGGTAAAGGGGTTAGACCTAATTCTCTCCTGTCCTGCTTATTAAAATTATTTGAAAAATGTATTTATCTCCGTTTAAGGTGGTATGTAGAGGCCAATTCCATTCTGCCTGATTTTCAGTTTGGTTTTCGTCGCTCAAAATTTTGTCTAGATAATCTTGTAACTTTGACAAACGATGTTAGAGCAGCTTTTATTCTTGGCAAGAATACGGTATGTGTATTTGTCGATATTGAAGGGGCATTCGATAATGTTATTCCTAGCATCCTCATTCAAGATCTGCAGAAGATAGACATTCCATATAAAGTCAGGAAATTTCTTCTTAACATTTTGACTAATAGGGAGATTCTTTTTCTGATTAATGGTTCAGTGTCCACTTCTTTTCTTGCAAACAAAAGGACTCCCCAAGTCTCTATTCTCAGCCCCATACTTTTTAACATTTATTTAAGAGAACATGGTGATTTTATTGATTTGGACACCAAGATTATTCAGTACGCTGATGATATTGTTCTTTAGTTTTTCAGCAAAGATTCCATTTTGGCCGCTGCCTCTGTCAATCGCTACTTAGCAGGTATCTGTAAATTTATCTATCTAATAATCTATCTAATAAACAAATATCTATCTAATAAAGGTTTATCTTTCTCTCCCAATAAATCTAAACATATGTTTTTTTCTAGAAAAAATCCCATTCGTCAGATTATTTCTCCTCTATCTATTAATAACGTTATTATTCCTTTTGTTCACTTAACTAAATTTTTAGGAATCTTTTTAGACTTTAAAATGCATGGAAAATTGCACTTTGAATTTAAATAATATAATTTCTTCTCTTGCAAACACCTCGTGAGGAGCTCATCCTCAGTCGCTTTTAAACATTTACAGGTCCTGCCTCAAAAGCATAATTGAATACGGCAGTTTGGTATTCAGAGTTTGTAATAATAAGTGCGTCCTTACTGCAATTCAAAGATCGCAATACAGAGCAATTAGAACCGCGCTAGGTTTCAGGAAGTCTACTCCGATAAACGTTACTCTGGATATAGCTAAGGAAACTCCCTTGTTTTCTAGATTCAAATATCTTACCTCTAAATATTTATATAAACTATTTTCGTTCAAATACAGTATTACTCTTAACAGCTTATATGGCTCTAAGCACAATCTTTATTCCGTGGGTAAAAGGACCAGAGCTCGTAACAAAATACCGATTTTTGATTTATTTTGCAAATTGGAATTTCAGAGAAATAATGTGTTTAAGTCTGTCTTTCCTCCTTCATTCAATTATGAATATTCTGCCTTTAGTTGTTGTATTTCTTATTCTGCCTTGAAGATTAATTCACTTCCAAGTGATATCTCTATTAATAAAATTTTTAATTTTGCCATCTCTCATCTTACAGATAATGCCGTTTTTTTTTACACGGATGTCTCTAGGGATCCTTCTATTCCTGCTGTTGGCTCGGGTATATATTCTCCAGATCTCAATTTCAAAATCCTTCACAGACTCCCCTCAGATACCTCTGTGTTTTCCGCCGAAGCATGGGCTATCTATCAGGCCCTTCTATTTATTATTCAGTTAAAAATTGCTAAAACTGTAATATTTACGAACTCCAAGAGCTGTCTCGACGCACTATCCTCTCATCATATCATCATATCAGGACAATTATTTAATTACTCTAATTAAGTCTAAATTTGTACAAGCTAGGGATCTTTCTTACTCCGTTTCTTTCTTTTAGATTCCATCTCATGCAGGTATTGCAGGAAATGAAATTGCAGACTCCATTGCAAAATCTGCTTTACAATGCCATTTGCTTTCATATTATAAAATTCCATATTCTGATTTACATGCAGTATCTAAATCTATTTTAAAATTTATTTTGAAAATTTTGTGATTGAATCATCTCTGTCTAAGGGCATTCAATATTTTAATCTTTACCATAATAATTCTGTTAAACCCTGATATTATAATGCAGCATATACCCGCCCTATGATGATTGATTAACAGACTTGGTAGTGGCCACTATAATTTAAATTTAAGCTTGTACAAGAAATCTCTCCACTATACAGATCTCTGCTCCTGTGGTTTCGCCTTTCAAAGTATTGATCACGTTATTTTCAATTGTGATCTTTATGAATCTAATGCCCATTACTTGCGTTTATACATAGCCAAATCATTTCCTGACGACTTCATCCAAAAAACCATAATTAATATTATTGCTAATCCTACAGTCAAGTTTTGTCGCCTCCTGGTTTCATTCATCAAGTCTGCAAACCTTTCAATTTAATATTTCCTCTGGTCCACTTGTCCAACATCATCATTGTAACTGGTCGTAATATCCCGTGGAAGGGATAGGAGCCATTAATTGTAGAAGAAGAAGAAGAAGAAGCTCATGGTGACGTTGATCGAGTTGCACGTTTGCTCAACAAAAACGTTAAACCGTTGCCTGACAAAGTACGTCTTTCTGACTGAAATTCTTACGTAGTCATCACACACACACAAAACAGCTAGGGTAATTCGTTAAATTTTTTACCACTTTATATAATTTATTTAAAGCAGACATATAAATAAATAATTTTGTTAGCTTATATATTGTAATATATTCTGCAATCTTTTATTATTAATGAGTTTTATGCCAATAATTTTTTTATTTTCTAAATTACATAAATAATACAAAAATATTTTAAATAATTTATTACGTCTGAAGCCGTTTCCTCGAGCAGTTGCTTCCTCAATAAACGCTACTTTAATAAAACTTTGACCAAAACTAAGGTCCACGGACACAGAGATAATACACTATAGCAAACGGAGGCGTCATCAATCAAAATTATTAAAATGAAATCTAGGGGGAAGAAATTTTTTCTTATAATCGATGAGGTAACCCGTCCAGTAACCGGAAGTAGACAACTCATTTCGACTAATAATTCGGTCGTAAAACTTCAATTGGTCTTAGTGTATTTATCGCCTTGAGCAGTATGCTTTTGGCTAATCAGTGAAAAGTCGTAAAACAAAACAAAGGCTCTCGCAACTGCTGACACTTAGAAAAGCTCTCCTGCATAGCGAGAGTACGGTCACTGTGACTCCCCCCCCTTCAATTTTATTATTCTGGATAAAGAATACAGAGAACTTGTTTCTGCCATAAAAAATATTAAGAGAATAAAATCAGATAAAGACATACGATGGATCTGTCTAAAACTAAAACATAAAGAGATGCCGAAACAAACCGACGTTGCGCAACGATCACCAGGAGATATAATATATATTGTCACGTTATCTTTTCTCTTCCACGAGGGAGAGAGTCGCGAGCAAAAAGAGACGGCCGTGCA
Source organism: Cardiocondyla obscurior (assembly GCF_019399895.1). Taxonomy (NCBI): domain Eukaryota; kingdom Metazoa; phylum Arthropoda; class Insecta; order Hymenoptera; family Formicidae; genus Cardiocondyla; species Cardiocondyla obscurior. Next base: position 279,998 of record NC_091890.1, on the reverse strand, counting down.
CGGACGAAAAATCCGTGTACCGTCGTGACACGAGGGAAAGGGAGGGAGGACGGGTCGTGGTTCCTCAGCTGTATCCCGGCGCGGGACGAACTAGTTTTGGGCGCCAGGCACGGGCCCAGCCGTGCCGATTCGATTCACAGAGGCTATCTCCTTTTAATGATCTCCGATAAATTCCAACAGCCGTCGCGCGCGGGGGCTAGCTCATCCGAACGGAGAGGGGCGAGGTATCACAGACGGAAGTTCTCGGACCGGCGGAAACAACAGCACAAAATGATAAGTACGCGAACAGGGCGAGTACAATTTTCAGTCCGTTTATTAATACGCAACGGAACGAGACAATTACGACGAGTAACAAGAAAATAACAAAATTATCGTAATCGTGAGCGGGCTCGATCTTCGCGCAATCCCCTAGATCGTGGCTTGAGTTTTGAACCGCTATTAGGTCGCCACGAGTATCTCCCGTAGCTCTCACGCCGGCCCTGACTGTTTTGATGCCGGCCACGCGCCTCCCGTACACGCGGCGTGTTTTCGCGGGACGCAACGACACACAAGAATTCACGCGTAAGATCGCCCGTCGTAAACAAGATCGCGTGATTTCTTTTCCGACCTCCGCCGCTGCCGAGGGCTCTCCGTGCGGACGCGACGTACGACAGCATCACAAATAATCGAATTAACCAACGCAAACAAACCGTCCCGGTATGTCTCGCGGGGCCCAACCACCGGCCTTTAGACGCCCGTCGGCTGCCACTCGCTAACGTTACGTCCTTGCCTCGCGACAAGGGTCCACCAAAATAATCTAACGGGCCCGCGTGCCCGTTTTATGTGGCCGGGTATCGTCCAAATCCGCGTCGGCCTTCCCGGGAGGCGAAGGGCTGTACAATACAATAATTCCGCAATGTGAGTGGAAAATCTCACCGAATAAGCACGCCTTGACCTCTTGAGACGTCCTCGCTCTCCCTCGCACTCTCTCTCTCTCCCTCGCTCTCGCTCGCCCCGGTCGTCTTCGCTCACTCTCGCTATTGCTCGCTAATTCTCGCCGATCGCCCGTCTATTACGCCGGTCTACACGGAAGAGAGCGAGGACCGCGCGAATTTTTGGCACGAGGCCCGGCGTATCCCCCACTCTCGCGCCTCGCGGATTTTTCCGCGCTGCGTTGCCGATTTCCCGCGGAAGCCGCTGCCCTCACAGAGCCCTATCGGTACTAGCCGGGTGGCGCGGGTTTCGGATAGTCCGTTGTCGCAACAATTCTCCCGCAGGTGGTTTTCGGTGTTGAAACGTGTAGGCGACAAGCCTCCTCCACGGTTCTCGGGATGGGCGGCCTCCCATCTCGGGCCCGCATCCGGTCACCCCTTTTTCTGGAAGTTTGCGCCTCCGCCTATGGTCCGCTCCTCTCGCTCCTCCCGCGGCAAGGACAGTCGGCATTCTCGGCAACATACGGTAGCAACAAAATCCACCAACGCGATCGTTAATTACCGCCTCGAAAAAATAACGCTACATCCTCCGGAGATTTCCGCGACCCCTTTTTGCTCTCCTCGCTATCGCGATTCGTCCAGCGCCGCTGCGCCTTTGTGACGGCCGCGGGGAGTTGCGACGAAGCAGCGAAAGCCGCCACGTCACAATATATATAAAAATAATACCCAGCAACAGCTAAGAAACGTCAAGGCGACTGGTGTCGTAAAAATTCCAAACAATAAATCAGAATTAGAGCAGAATGCGGAAATCAGAAGATGAGACAATACTCCCTCCCTTTGATTTTTTCGGCTATATAAGCCTCGCGCTTTTAGGGCGAAAGCACTACCAAATTTAGAAGCAGAGTATTAACATCGTGACTCTGCCCGATTTCTTCGCGAAAGAACAAGTAAAAAAAAGAAATCTCATAGAAGAACTCCATGCAACATCTGTGGGTCAGAGACTCAATGCCTTCACCAACTTACTTAAACAGAAAATACGAAACTGTTAAAAGATTTGAATATGTTAATTAGTATTGTCACCGCCGCGGGGTCAGCACCTCGTGGCCGATCACCGGCGACAGATCGATATCAATCTGTCGTTCGATATTTTGCCTCCGATTCTCGAAGGCGTTGCCGGCTCGAGTATCTCAATGTTCACTCAGCTGTGCCTAGCATCGTCTTGTGTGCAACAAAGTTCTCGAAACTCTAGAAGATTACTCATAGATCGACTCATCTGGAAGACTCAAGCTATTGTCTAAAGTGCAACTCAGCCAGTGCATCTTCGCCGTGTGCAGATTCGGCGAATTGACTGGCAGACATCATTTTGCAGCACGAGGCGTGTTTAATCTCGTGCTCAGTTACTCAAAAGACTTAGCAGCGTCTCAGCGTTAGAATTAATATAATTTTGATTGCAGTTACCACTCAGTGCAAACTCTTACTAACTCTTGACTCAATAGTAAACTCAGTGAAACTCATATTAGCATCAGTGCGGATCTCAACGGGCAAACACGTGCCCATCGCGTGCCGCCGCGTGGCTCTAAATCGAAGGACTTCCATCCGCCTTTTCGTACGATCTCAAACCGGCCACGATCACGTAACATCCCCGCGGCGTTCGTATAAATTCATTTAAAATTTGTAAAGCCTCATTTTTATACAGAAACCATCATTCAGCCTACCTCGCTCACCCCTGAGGAAGCAGCAACAAAGACCGCCAGACTCTAAGCCGCAACCACTAGAAGTGAGTTAATACATAAATCTTAAAAGAAAGAGAAGACATCACAACATTTAATAAAACCTCCCTGAAAATTATAGTGTCATATTCCATGAATTTAACGCGTCAACAACCTACCGAGAATTTGCGACCTGTTCCATCTGGACCATCAACACATCTCAATTTAACTAATTCGACCCCTTCGCGCTTATTAACGAATACAATTACTTACACTACACCGGATATCACTCAAACGGCGCCGTGCTGTAATAAATTCATTCCTACAGTTTCTCAATCTAATAACAGAGGTTTAATCTATCCCCCATTCGAAATTGATTCGCATCTATTCCCTTCTAATTCTCAACCTTCTTCAAAATCTAAAAATTATTATCCGTTTATAGTTTTAGATTTTCTTACCTCGATATTCCGTCAACCTACCGTTATTTCTCACCCCAAAAAAAACTCCTCTACCTACGTTCCCGATAACAATCCACCAAGTTCCCGTTTTTATGAAACCAAAAATTATCAATATCCTCCTAACCGAAAACCTCCAGGGTGTTGCAATTGTGAATCTCAATTACCACACTGTGCCTTTCATATGTGTGGTTATCAAAGCGGAAGGAATACCGAATTTCGTACACCGCTTCCTTGCTCGTCATGCTCATTTTCAATCGAACAGCTTGAAAGAAATTGTATTTGGACAGGCTTTCATTATATTCATTATAACAACAGAGCAGAGATAAGCAAATGTCCTTTCAGGTCAACCCATTCTCCATCCTTGATTCCTAGAACCTCTCATTTTTCCCAATTATTCCCGTCCTGTCGACACTCTCATGCACACTGCCATTCACACATTCATCAAGAAAACCATATGTAAAGTCACTCATACCGAAAAATTGTACACCCGCGAACATACACAAACATCTACAATAATATTTTTATTTAAAGCAAAAGTCGAATATAATTGTAAATTACATTCATCTATTTAAGCAATAGTCTACCGTCAAAGTGTAAAACCTTTTCAATTTAAATAAAATCAATTACCATTCACTTACAAACTGGTTCTGGTTTTTTTTTGCTTAAAGCTTGCGCGGCTCTATCCTAATAAATAAGATTAAATTCTTTTATTAAAAAAGGGCCATAGGCCGCACGCGTTTCGGAAATGGCGTCAAAGCGTCTATTAAGGCGTTGACCCAAGGTTCAAAACCTTGGCACGTGCGCCTCTGCCGCAACGATACGGTCCCTTCCTTTGTATCAGCGGCAATAAAAGTTTTTGCTCTGTTGCATCGGTAACCTTCCGATTTTCCTGAATCTCTCTTGACTTCAGGCTTCGAACGTAACATAATTAATTACTTCACAAAAGAATAAAGTTGAAAAAATTGGATAAATTGATTAACATCGTCCAAAAACTTCAAGCCTATCGTAAAGCGTTAAATTGAATTCCGCTTTTAATTGCTCGCGATGCTGACTGGAAAGCTTTATTAACGGCTTTGAGAGCATCTGACAGCAATATATTAATTTCATCTATTAATTACTTACTTCACTATTGTATGCGGTATGATCCTTATAAAGCGTGGCACGTGTCGCTTAAATTGAATATGTATAGTATATAAATAAGTTCTCATAAAATACATTTATTTAAATCACACATATACATATTGGAAAAAATAATGAATTATGAGGAAAAACTTAGTATATTCTTTATTTTAAATGTATTTTATTCTAAAAAATCTTAATTTATAATTAAGTTATAAAACTGGTTTATTGTAAATCAAGAGACCATATAATAAGAGGTCAAGGATAAAAAAACTAATCTTTTATTTTTATTAATACAATATTTGAAACTTGCGGTATGAACTTGGGGTAATGTATTTTTAGTTTTTACTTAAGACTTAATTTGTGATAAAAGATTTAAGTGTGAGAAAAACCTTTATGCGACATTAATTTGTACTGAAGAGATTAAATATAGTTAATAAAGAAATTTTATCAGACATTAACAGAAGAGATTTTCAAGTATTTTTGGTGCGCGGCTCTTAATTAGTAAGTTTTATCGGGTACGGTTGCGCGAAGAAATTCAGAATTTTTGTCGTGTTTCAGAATAGCCGGGGGCCCTTATTGCTCGCCGCAGCAGGTGGTCATGTGGAAGTGTGTGAGATCCTGTTGCTGCAGGACGTCGACGTTAGCAGCGTTGATGATGTGAGTAGTGTTGCATAAATTCTGTTTTATTAAATACTTTACATAGTCTAGAATATCAAAAATGTTTTTTTTTCCCCGTTAATTCTAAAAGCGTTTATTAGATTACATAGATTTAGTTAAACTTTCAAACGTAACATTTTTGGAAAACTTCAATTTTTTTTTTAAACGTTACCAACAATAAACGAAAGATTTTTATGATAGTATTACCGATATACTTTCACACATTGCATTGTAGTATTCGTCTTTGCATAGTTGTTTATACCTTTCCAAAAAAAGAATAAAAAAAAAGATTATACCACCGTGACAGAATTCGAGCCTGCAATCTTCGGATCCGAAGTGGGACGCCTTATTCGTTAGGTCACACAATCTGTAAGGAGTAGTTCCCCTATACATGAAAATCTGTGATCAACTTTTATGAAAATCAATATCTTTGACATAATTATTTAATTTTTATATTTACATTCTTATTTGTGCTTTGTTTTAAAAAGAAAAATAATTTGTTATTCAATGATTAAAATTTCGATAAAAAAAACATGTGTGTGAAGTTGGCATCTCAACTGTTGTAACACGGTAATTTCGGGTCCGGAAAGCTCGTCGGAAGCCAGAGTGCGAGTGTAAAGAACCGAGACTTGGTTAATCGTAAAATAAAGGATTTATTAATAAGAAATAATGTAGAGTCAAAATAATACACTTAATCTAATAATTGAAACAAAGGAATAAACAAAGTAATAAACTAAAGATGAATTGAACAAAACGGCCACCCGCCGTGAGCTGGATTCCAGGGGAACGCTAGTGCGGGTCGCTTTGGGACGTATTCTAGGTAACAGGCCGTATCGGGCATACAGGCTTCCGCGGTTGCGAGTAAGCGACGCGGGTTACAGGACGGGCCGCTCGGGCCGTATCGATCGTACAGGCTTCGCGTTCGCGAGTCGGCGGCGCGGATCACAAGCCAGGCCGCTCGGGCCGTATCGGTCGTACAGGCTTCGCGTTCGCGAGTCGGTGGCGCGGATTACAAGCCAGGTCGTTCGGGTCGCATCGGTCGTACCGGTCTCGCGTTCGTGACTCGGCGGCGCGGAGTACAAGCCAGGCCGTTCGGCCGTATCGGGCGTACAGGCTTCGCGGTCGCGAGTCGGCGGTGCGGTTTACATGCCAGGCCGTCTGGGCCGTGTCGGTCGTACAGGCTTCGCGTTCGCGAGTCGGCGGCGCCGCGACTTAATTTGCCTACGAGACGGAACGCGTGAGAGAGAGAGAGAGAGAGAGCCGGGAGCGCCCGGTCGAAGGAATGCTCGGGAGCGCCCGAGTCTCGGAGATGTCGGTATCGAGGACGGCCGGGAGCGCCCGGTCGAAGGAAGGCTCGGGAGCGCCCGAGTCTCAGAGATGTCGGTGTCGAGGACGGCCGGGAGTGCCCGGTCGAAGGAAGGCTCGGGAGCGCCCGAGTTGTGTAGAGCGAAGTCGGTTTCGGAGGCCGGGTGAGCCCGGTCGAGGAAGACTTGGGAGCGCCCAAGTCCTGGAGGATCGGATGCTGGGGTGCTCCCCAGCGCGGAAAAGGTGCCTTGTTTGCGCTCGAGGCAGCTTATATACCCGTGGGCCCGGGAGTGGGGGACACTCCACTCTCGAGCGGTCTGTGGCGGCGCGCGGTGTGGGCGGTTGGGCGGCCCGTGTTACCCGCTACGGTAATCCGCGCTACGCGCTGCGGGCGGCTGGTCGGCCCGCGCGTAAATTAAATTTTGGCCGGGGCCGCGCGAAGTCTTTGGCGAACGGTGATGGTCGCGGCGCGGGGTCTGGAAAGTGCAGTTTTCGTGGCTTAGTGCCACACTGTTAGTATCTCATAAATAAACTTTATATTTTCTTGCATCCAGCATAGTTCTACAGTTCTTGATAAGTTTTAACAATGGTTCCGCAGAAAAAAAAAATTAAAATCGATTATTTATAAATAAGATGCTAACTTCCGATTACATCTTGTAGCATCTCATCGTATTTCAATTCATTGATCACGAACAAAGAATAAGAAGTAAAGTTCCACTACTTAGAAACGTTTTGCCAATAGTTCTGACGATTCCGCGGAGTTTTAACATCCATTATCGTCGTACACATAAGTGTGAGATACTGTGTATTTCTCGAAAGTTTTGATAATTCTATTACAATTGTAATGTAAATTTGCATCTCTACTTTAACTTTTCAAAGAGTTCTAACGTGTAAAATTATTATAAAATTTTATAGACAAACTTTATTATTTTACACTATCATCTTCAAATATATGTTTGAGATGTTATGTAATTTTCGAGAGTTTTGCTTAATGTAAACTAGTTTTTATATAGTTCTGTGCTAATTGCTTTTCTAAAGAGTTCTGATGATAACGGCAATTAAAAAATTTTTTTAACATTTATTTTGTTACAAAATCTCATATTATTACGTGTAAGGATAAGATGCTGGTCGTAAAACGACAATTTTGGCGACATAAAATAATAATTCTTCTAAAATTGTCATATTCTAACATAGTTCTGGATACTATTATTAATATATTTTTTTAACAATTTAGAACTATTTTATTTGGCAGATTAATTTTTCTTACTCTTTGCATTACCCGGAACCAACGACTGGGACGTGGTAAAATTTGGCTCCATTTTTTCGTTTTTTTGGGGTTTTTTGTTATTTTTTGTTTTTTTTGTATTATATTATATTTTTATTTTATTTTATTTTATTTTTTAATTTTTTGTATTTTATTTTATTTTTTGTTGTTTAATATTTTGTAATTTTTAATATATTTTTTGTTATTTTTGTTAATAATGTTAACTTATACCTAAATATTTTATAATTTTAAGTGTTTTTTTATAAACCTCGGTGGGGAGATATCACAATTACTTATCGTCTGAAAGTACATAAAACATTAAATGTGGTTGAATTTTTTTGCTCAAATTAACGCTCTCACAAATTGGACCAAGATCATCATATTCGTGCCAATGTAGACCACATTTTGCGTAACCGATATAGTGACCTGGCTTCCAACCTACAACCCCGGCTAATGTATATGTTCAGCTGTTAACAATGATTGTTTGCGCTATTGATCTGTTACATTAAGAAAATGATTATTTAATTAATTAGATGTTCGGAAAAAATCCTCAGGAAAGATATTCGTGGGTAAGGTAGGAAGTTGACGTATCACCGAGTTTTGCGTGGGATTCGAGATCCGAAACCACGCAATTTACGCGCAAATATATTAGTCAAGTATTTCAAATTAAGATTGAGCGCGTAGTTGGTTCTTTTTTAGAGAAAGGAAGTAAATCCTTATTCTCTGGAATAGAACCGGCAGTAGTCTTTCGCAAGTAAAAGATCATTAGGTTATTTCGAAATAACTAGTTCAGGAATTTCAAATATAAAAATTAACAAATTTAATATTAATCAAATACATCTAAAATATAAAAACAAATTTAAAGAATTAACGGAAAAAATAATAAAATACGAGAAAGGAATGAGTCTTAGCAGCAGATATAATTTAAACATATTAAAAACTGTGTGTATTTACAATATGAATGTGTGTGTAATTTTGAATGTGACGCAGAATTATTCTAGTGTGATCTTCTCGATCTCGCACACCCTCACTGTTGACCGAGGAAAAACGAGATCAATCAGTCGTATCGGGGCCAGGAAAGGAATTTCCACCCCCGGATAATAGATGAAAAAGTGAGAGTCAGGAGGAGAGCGACTCGCCTGCCTCCTGATCTCTTCTAGCTCAATGGGGTCAGGGCCGATGGAGAAGGCCCTTTCCGGAACAGGATCTGTCCACGGAATATAAGCCTTACAAAGGAGCTCCAGGAGAGGGTCTATAACCTCCCTTGGTTCTGGATGCTTCTTGAGAACCTCAATACTCGGAATGGGAGATTGTGGTTGATCGTGAGAGTCTTTCTTTTGGGAGAGAGATAGAATTATCCTCGCCCAGAGAGTCGACTTCCTCGGGAACGAAAGGAAAAGGAGGCGGGATGAGAGGAAAGGAGCAGGCGCGAAATTCATCTCCAGAACACTTTGAATCAAAGATGAGAGATGAATCTGGGGAGTAAGACGAAGTCGTGAGGCGGAATTGCTCCGATCCCGGCTCCGTGGACTAATTTGATAAGTCTAGGTTGTTGTCGCAGGTTTCGTCGGGCGGGAAATAACCAAAGAGTGGCTCCGAGTCTCCATGGATGGATGATGGTGGTGGAGCGCCCGGTCGTGGGAACCACGGTCTCTCCTCGTGACGCGAAGGAGTCATGAATATCTCTTTGTTTGGCGCCGCCGCGACCTAGTATTGTAGGAAAAACCGACGGACCAATTCTCTCAGATTTTTTATTTGCTTGTTCCGCCGCGCCCGGCTCTTTTTCAACGTTTTCTTATTTGACGATTTCATTAAAAATTTACAGTTTGGTTTTAATTTTTATAAGAAAAGATTTAACGAATTTAACAAAAAAAGCGTCGAAGGAGACTCGTCACCGACGATTTCCAGAGCTTTCGGCTCGCCCATTAATGAATCTCCGCGGTTCATCTTAAGCAAAGCTCGTTTCCCGTTTTCTTGAAGCCGTGGATAGCCGCCAAACTTCCAGCAACATTTCGCGGCGTGAACCACAGTAAGTCGCTAGTTATTTGACGGCATATCACAGCCGATATTCAGGAGCAAATCTCTTCGCAAATTTGAATCGTCATGAAGTCTAAAGAACATAATCAAATCTCCGAAACTCTGACTCAGACAATCCCTTCCCTCTTTTCTTGAATTTAATGAAAGGAACACTTTGAATTAATAAACATTTAATGGAATTAATTTTAGTTCGCGGGATAACGTAATTGTTTGTTGAGACTTACTTTTTGGAGATTTTCTGGAGTCTTCTTCTCAGATTTTTTAGCAGTCTTGCACAAACAGGCACTCACAATTTGCTTAATTAAACTTGTGCGCTGGATATCTGGTGAGTAAGAGAGCGTGCTCCGCCAGAACACAAGATTTTATAAGCTCGGAAAAGGGGAGAACTATTGCCGAATTTTCACTTTTCCGAAACTCAAAACTTTCATTTGCTGAGCTTGTTCCTCCACTTTTCCTATTTTACAATTATTGAGCACTCACGCCCTATCCATTCTCTGTTTCTTAAACTTCTAAATTTTTCGCCCTTAGTTTCTAGATTTTGGTGAGGAGTTCCCGAGATCCATTGGTTTTTGAATATAAAATGTTTATAAGAGACTCCGCCTCAGCGAATCATCCCTTCCGAACCTTCCAGAATGTTACTAACATTTTTAGAGAAATGGTGGGAAAACTTTTACTATCGATATGACTTATTGTGTTGCTTGAATTTTATTGCTTTTGTTCGTACAACATACTCCGGTAATTGCGGGCCTCTTGCGCCCTTGGTTTTTCTAAGGCTCAGGATCCACGGTGCAATTACATTTTAAAAAAGTTTTTTTTTTTCTTACGATGGACTTTCTAATCAGAGTTTGAAATATTTATGAGCCTTTAGGTTTGATTTTTTTTTGTCATATCCAGACAAATTCCTTTTGTCTGGATCTCGTTGGCGTCCGTTTACAATTTGTTGCATGTTTTTTATGTTTTCACGCAATAACCAGTACCGGAATATGTTAGTTTTAAGAATTGTCTTTCTGGAAGGTTGTGGCCTGAGGCCACGTACTTCAGACCCCGCGCCGCGACCACCACCGTTCGCCCGAAATAATCGCGCGGTCCCGACCACGTTTAAATTACGCGCGGGCCGACCAGCCGCCCGCGGCGAGTAGCGCGGACCTACGCAACGAGCAACACGGGCCGCCCAACCGCCCACACCGCGCACCGCCACCCGACAGCTCGGGAGTGGGGGCCCCTACTCCCGGGCCCACGGGTATATAAGCTGCCTCGAGCACAGACGAGGCACCTTGTTCCGCGCTGGGGAGCACCCCGGCATCCGATCCTCCAGGTCTTGGGCGCTCCCAAGTCTTCCTCGACCGGGCTCACCCGGCCTCCGAAACCGACTTCGCTCTACACAACTCGGGCGCTCCCGAGCCTTCCTTCGACCGGGCACTCCCGGCCGTCCTCGACACCGACATCTCTGAGACTCGGGCGCTCCCGAGCCTTCCTTCGACCGGGCGCTCCCGGCCGTCCTCGACACCGACATCTCCGAGACTCGGGCGCTCCCGAGCATTCCTTCGACCGGACGCTCCCGGCTCTCTCTCTCTCTCTCTCTCACGCGTTCCGTCTCGTAGGCAAATTAAGTCGCGGCGCCGCCGACTCGCGAACGCGAAGCCTGTACGACCGACACGGCCCAGACGGCCTGGCATGTAAACCGCACCGCCGACACGCGACCGCGAAGCCTGTGCGTCCGTTACGGCTCGCACGGCCTGATTTGTAATTCGCGCCGCCGACTCGCCAACGCGAAACCTGTGCCGCCGATACGGCCCTAGCGACCCGTCCTGTAACCCGCGGAGGCCTGTATAACCGACACGGCTTGTTACCTAGGATAAGTCCCGAAGCGACCCGCACTAGCGTTCCCTTGGAATCCAGCTCACGGCAGATGGCCGTTTTCCGTTGCAATTTATTCTTTAGTTGATTACTTTGTATATTCCTTTTGTTAGACTAAGTGTAATCTTTTGACTCTATATTCTTTCTCCCTTTTATTAATAAATCTTTTATTTTACGATTTAACCAAGTCTCGGTTTTCTTTACACTCGCACTCTGGCTTCCGACGAGCTCTCCGGACCGGAAATTACCATGTTACAAGGTTCTAAAGTTTTTTCCTTTGTGTTACAATGGAGTACGGTATACGTTTCCCTTAATTAAATTTTCTAATACGTGTGGAAAAAAAGAGACGCGGAGTCGGAGACGTAACAGATCCAAGTGTAGGATTAAGAATTTTATTTGGAATCTCGTATCTATTATCTGTTAAGACTGTTGTGTTGATAATCATATGCGGTCCATATTTGTTTCTGTCTTCAATTAGTAAAGAACATTTTTGACATGTTCGTTTAGTTTTGTGTCCATTGTCTATTGCCTCTTGCATTTTATCGAAGCCTTGAGATAGTATAATGTCTACGTTGATACCGAGAATAACGTTTTGCCCCTCGAAGTTATAGCCGCACTGACAGAAAACTTTTACATTGTAACTGGGTAAATCACTAAAAACGTATTATGCTAAGTGAGCTACATTACACTCGGTATCCAATCGTTTTATTGTTCTGGTGAATAATTCTATTTTAAATAATCCTAAGTGAGACAATATCTCCGCTCTCTCTCTCTCTCTCTATAATCATTCGCCATTATTTTTTGTTTGTTAGTATTTTTACTACCAATCGTATAGTTTTGTTATCAGATTTATTATTATTTATTAAAACTATTATATTATATTTGCTTGTCTAATACATGCGATACATCATACTAAAAGATTTTATAAAAATCAAATTTTTTCTTTTACATCATAATTTTACATTTAGATATTTAAATAATTTATATATAAAATAATTTATTAATTATTTTTAAATTTTGTATATAAAAATCAAAATAATATATGTTAACTTTAAAAACTGTCTTGTTTTTAAAAATTGCGTGTCGTACGATATGCACGGCACCAATATATTTGTGGATGAAAACAAGTTTCAAAAGATTAGCGGTGGGAATGTAACTGAGTGGAACGGTCGCCGCAGCGTTTACGAAATGATTAAACGGTTTCAGCAAGTACTTGATATGCATAATGGTTGGCGAATTCATTCTGCAGGCGGTAAACAGATTAGCCTGGATGAACATACTAAAAGTCCACAAAATCAAAGGATATATTCGCAGGGTAATAACATTTTTTGAATAACAAAATACGGTAGGATTAAAATTACAAACCCATGTGAAACCGTAAAACGTAGACCTAGGTTCGCCCCGATGATAAAACGTAATTAACATTATAAACCCATGTGGAACCGTAAAAACGTAGATCTAGGTTCGCCTCGATATGATATAACATGGTAATGTAAAGAAAGAAAATTATATTTAAGCAAAATCAAGACTCCCCCAAAAAAAGACTTTCATCAATCAATATCAAATATTCTTTATAAAAATAATGAGATCAAATAATAGCGCCAAGAACCTGAAGGAGCTAGAAAATTTTAGAAATAACAAACCCATGTGAAACCGTAAAACGTAGACCTAGGTTCGCCCCGATGATAAAACGTAATTAACATTATAAACCCATGTGGAACCGTAAAACGTAAACCTAGGTTCGCCCCGATATGATATAACATGGTAAAATGTAAAGAAAAAAACTTGGCGCTGCGAAACCAAATCTTTAAAATCGAAAAAACATTCTTTAAAATTTCAAATTATAATTTTTGCTTTTTACGATGTGCTATGCATCAGATTTTTGTAACCACACCGGATGTATATTAAGATTTATAATACATCCGACAGTCCGCAGTCTGTAAAAGTGGGACGGCAAAAAATTTGCTGCATTGCGCATTTTCAATATATTTTTATTTTATATTAAACATATTTTTTATGTCATCACCCTTCTTGTTTTTTCTCCCTCATCCTCTTTCCATCTTTTTTTTAAGGAGGTAAAAAATTTGTTGCATTGCTGAATTTTAATATTTTTTATTAAAATTCTTTACTTTTATTATTTTTTTTTTTACATTTTCTATTCAATATTTTTTTTTTTTTTTTTAAAGATTTGGTTTCATAGAGCCAAATTTTTTTTTTTTGTTTTTTTCGATTTTAAAGATTTGGTTTCGCAGCGCCAAGTTTTTTTTTTCTTTACATTTTACCATGTTATATCATATCGGGGCGAACCTAGGTTTACGTTTTACGGTTCCACATGGGTTTATAATGTTAATTACGTTTTATCATCGGGGCGAACCTAGGTCTACGTTTTACGGTTTCACATGGGTTTGTTATTTCTAAAATTTTCTAGCTCCTTCAGGTTCTTGGCGCTATTATTTGATCTCATTATTTTTATAAAGAATATTTGATATTGATTGATGAAAGTCTTTTTTTGGGGGAGTCTTGATTTTGCTTAAATATAATTTTCTTTCTTTACATTACCATGTTATATCATATCGAGGCGAACCTAGATCTACGTTTTTACGGTTCCACATGGGTTTATAATGTTAATTACGTTTTATCATCGGGGCGAACCTAGGTCTACGTTTTACGGTTTCACATGGGTTTGTAATTTCTAAAATTTTCTAGCTCCTTCAGGTTCTTGGCGCTATTATTTGATCTCATTATTTTTATAAAGAATATTTGATATTGATTGATGAAAGTCTTTTTTGGGGGAGTCTTGATTTTGCTTAAATATAATTTTCTAGTTTCTTTAGGTTCTTGGCGCAATTATTTGATCTCATTATTTTTATAGAGAGTATTTGATATTAATGTACACATTTTATGTTCTATTTGGAGGAGTCTTTTTTGTAGTCTTTTGTAGGAGTTTTTTTGAGAATTATTTTTTGGAGAAGTCTTTTTTGAGAGGAGTTTTGGTTTTCGGAGTTTTTTTAGGGGGGTTCTTTTTTGGGAAATCTTTGTTTGAGGGAATCTTGATTTTGGAGAAGTCTTTTTTGGAAGAGTCTTGATTTTACTTAAAAGTTTGTCGAGAATGCTTTTCGCGCGCTTATACTTGGCGCTTTTTTATACCTTTTTTAAAAAAGGTAATTTTGGGAGATTTCATTCATTTTGTAGTTTATAATCAACAATATTAATGTACACATTTTACGTTCTATTTTGTTAAAATTTTTTTAGTCATTTTGTAGTTTTTTTGTGGATTTTTGGGGAAAATTTTTTTGGAGAAATTATTTTTGGGAGTATTATTTTTGGTTAAAATACACATTCTGTTTTATTTTGGGAAGAGTAATGTTGAGGGGTTATATCAATAGAGACACGTTAGTATTTTGCGTTTTACATATAACATGCAGCAAAACTAACCATGTTATTACACTACATGTCATTTATTCTTAGCTATCTTGAGATTTTCGGATTTTAACAACAATCCAACCAATCGCTTTCTAAATAGGTTCCGTTTAAAGCTTGTATATTATTGATTGATTTTTTTCCAGAAAATTTTTGACATATATAATAGAATGGGCCCCATCCAACGCCCATTCTCGTGAGACGCACCAAATTAATACTTTTCGTCTCTCCGTTGCAATGTTACATTTAACACCTCTAACGTTTTTATAAAATTATTGGTCTCAGGCGCACAGCAGCCTTTTGTCGGCGCACAGCAGCCTTCTGTCTGCGCACAGCAACCAATATTTAAAACCAACGCCCATTTTTGTGAGACGCACTAAATTAATACTTTTCGTCTCTCCGTTGCAATGTTACATTTGAGACCTGTAACGTTTTCATAAAAATAATGGTCTCAGGCGCTCAGCAACCTTTTGTCGGCGCACAGCAGCCTTCTATCTGCGTACAGTAACCAATATTTTAATTATTTCGCAAAATTTCCTATTCAAAGATATTAATATTTTCTCATTCCATCATTGTTATTAATCATTACGCAAGGTTTCTTATTCAGAGCTATTGAGATTCTTTTTTTTAGCAAAATTTTCATAAATGTCTAAACTAACTATCAATCAGATTTTATTTTATTTTTTTTTAATTTAATAACTTATTGGTCCATGCTTGCAATTTGTTAAATAAATTTATTTTTTATCAATCTTTTGTAAAAAAAGTATATAAAGATCTTTAGCACCTCTGGGCCATTGTCTTTTTTTAATTCGCTCATTATCTATTTCAATCCAACTATTAGATTGTCTACAAATACTTCTATAATTTCCTTCTTCAATACTTGAACCAAAATGAAATATAGCATTCATAACTTTATATGATTTTTCAGCTATTAATACTGTAGCCGTTGGAATCTGAGATATATTACATCTACGTTTTGCTTTTACGATTTTTTCGTTTTTTAACGAAAATATTGCAAAATGAATAATAATTATATCTTTTGTCAACGTTAATTCTTTTTTAAACAATACACTATTTCCTGTACAATTATCACAAAATCCGTTATCAGTTTGATACCAATGAGAGTATGTAACATTAAATAAATCTTGTAGATTATAGCTCTGTTTGTTAAAATTAATAATAGGTATCGAAATAAATAAATTATTAGAACTAATTGTTTTTGTATATTGACACGTAACACATCGAATAGTAGAAGTTATTTCATGCTCTACTGACTCTCTTATACACTCGTACCTTGTACACAAAGTTGTTAAAAACTTGATTCCATCTAGTTTTATATTCATCGAAAACGATTCTCCTAAATCTTGTCGAACATCATATGTATTTAAATTACTCATTCCATATTCATACCTATGCATTAACATACGTAGAATATTTGATTTATCACAATTAAGCAGTTGCTTTCTAATAGGACTTAAATGAAATAGACATTGTATAACCGTATTAGCGTAACATACAACATTTTCTGTATTTTCAAAACCACGTAAAACCCAAGTGGTATTTATTTGTAACATTTGATTTTGCTGACCATTCTCTTGAACGGCTTCGACTAGTTTAGATTGTATCCATAGAATATCTTTCACTTTGATACGACGTTCCTTTTGCATAGTAATTATTTCTGCCTCTGGTTTGTACTTATATTTTAGTCGATTGTACTCGTCAATAGCTTTTTCGTCAGCTGTCACTTTGGAAGGATCAAAGTTAATCAAATGCAATCCTTCCACAGTTGTTACTCGAGACAATGCAACGTAAGATTGACCACAATTAAATATAGAATTGCCTATATCAATAACAGCAGTCTGTAAACTCAATCCTTGACTTTTATGAATAGTTATTCCATAACTCAGACACAGTGGAAATTGTTTTCTTACAACAAATGCTTTATCCACCACTTCAAATTTAACGTTTACTCTTTCTATCAAATATTCTAATCCTGAAGGTAAAAGCAATTTAATTTTTTCCACACAATCAGTAGATATATCTCGTACAACTGAAACTACTGTAGCTATTGTACCGTTCACCAGACCCAATGTAGCATCGATATTACGCCTTATCATAACTTTTGCTCCAATTTTAATTACAATTTCTTTTGAAAGTCCAGCAGTTTTAGAATTATCATCGTCATTATTCGATAATACTTTTAATACTTTTTTTTTTAAATATGAAGTACAGTCAATTGTATCTTCAGCAATTAGTAATATCTCTTTTGAATCAATGCGACTTAACATAGCTGTATTGAGAGCGTCACACATATGACGTGCAGGTAGTAGACAAACAGCGTCCGATGAACACTTATTAATAAAATCGCATAATTCCTTTAATCTGGATTCCAAAGAATCACCTTTAAAAATTATTTTTCTATTTTCAAGTACGACACGATCAGTCGTTGTCAATGTACCAATACGAATTCTTGACAACAATTGCCTATATGTATCGTCTTCTCGCTGACGCATATTAATCGTCAATTCATCGTAATGAAATAACGTAGACCACAAATTAATAGCAGTTATAGAACCAATGCATTTGTTAATTTTATCATTTGATAATTGCGCAAAAATACAATCTTCACGTACAGGAGGCAATTGAAGTAAATCGCCAAATAAAAGAATGTGTTTTTTACCGAACCAACCATCTTCAACGTCATTTGTATCAAATATTTCTGTCAATCGAAAATGTATATACATTAAAACCAAATTTGATATCATTGACACTTCATCAATTACAAAGAGAACAACTTCTTTAAGTTCACTTCGTAAAACTTTTAATACATGATTAGACAATGGTTTATACTTTGAAGTCTGACCATGTTCAACAGGTAATTGAAGTAATCTGTGAACAGTCAAACCATCAATGTTAAACGCTGCTATACCAGTAGGTGCTGCTAAAGCGGTATCTTTGTTGAGATTATGTTTAATCCAACATTTAATCGTTTTAATTAAGAAACTTTTTCCAGTTCCACCTTCTCCACTAACATATAAACGTAATATCGAATCTTTCGACCTTACCGTATCAATGACTCTATCAAATACTCTTAGTTGATCCGCATTTAATTTTGCTATCATTTCTGAAACATCGATATTATCTATTTTCTCACCAAGATCTCTAAAATCTTGCATCGCTTCACCAGCTTCTATATTTTGAATACCAATCGGATTATCAGGATCATCCTGAGACACATTCTTTTGTTGTAATTCTTCATCAACTTGCTGAACCAACTGTTTTGCATTTTCAAATGCTTTTTGCAATTCTTGTACTTTTTCATGATATTGCAATGCCCCTGTAAGATGTAATTTTGCTTTTTCAAATGCTTCTGCATAAGTGTCACAATTATCTTTAAGATCGTTTAAATTTCGCCATGGTTTAAACATAAGCAGTAAAGAAAAGAAGTAATCTTCGGGCTGTGTTTCAACATTGTATTTATAGTGATTAATAAGACATGCACATCGTCGTCGTTTAAGAAAATGTTTATTATCTATTTTATAATATTCAATTAATTTATTCTTTGGCTCCGTTGTCGTGACATCATACCACTTTGCAAACTCGTAAAGAGACACTGATTCCAATTTTTCCACTCTATTTGGATAATAATCATCTACTAAAGCCGGACAAAATAAATCTGTGGATTCTTCATCTAGAGCTTCAATCTCTTTACGACTTTTTAATTTTTTCTGTCGTATACGATTAACGTTCAACCATTTAATAGTAGTATTACGATCAGTTCCATATAAAGGAATACTCATTAATGTATCTGCAGCTTCAAGAGCTCCACATTCCCTATTAGTTATAGATCGTAAACCATAATTCCACAGAACACTGGCCAATGATTTATTTTTATTATTTTTAAAACTCTCAAGATCGAAGTTAGATAACTCACTTTTACCCGCTTTATTTACATACTTAGTAACATACCATGTAAGCAAGGTCGACTTTTCACCAATAAATTGTATATCCATATTTCCTTCCCATGCAGTAAGAAGCACGGGATTATAATCATTAATATCAACTTCATCTTCTGTTCTAGGAAGATCATACAATCTACTTTTATGTTTCAATTGCTTTCTACCTGCTATTGCAGTTGCTACATCTCTCATATACAATGTTTCAGTAACAGGTCGTGGAAATCCAAAACGACACCTACGAATAACTTTTCGTCCTACTTTTTTCGATCGTAAACAATAATCATTATGTCTGTGTCGTTGATGTTTATCAACACGACCGTACAATAATGGTGCAATATTTTTATCTGGCTTTTTGCAGCTAATGTATTGCGAAATAAATTTTAAAACTTCTTCTACAGAAGATTCTCCAAAAATTGGTGGATTTTTTATCCAAATTAATAAATGAAAATGTTGTATGCCTCTACTTTGATATTCTCGTCGCCAAAAATAGTGCGTTACTTCTCCGATCGGAAAATCTTTCGAACAAATAAAATCTATCATCGCTCGAAATTTATTATCAAGAAATCTCGACGTTGATACAGGATCTTTAGCAACAAGTACACTAGTACTCAACGAAGAATCTTGCCATCCATTAACTTCACGAATATATTCACCTAAATCGTCCCATAACCATTCACTAGGACTTAACGTTAAGAACCATGTTGCAGGTCCGTAGTGTCGAGCCATACAATCTAAATCGCTTCTTGGTCGACGCCAATATTGCTCTGTATTTCGAAGTACGGAAAATATAGTATTTAAATTGGACTCCAACAGTTCTTTCGACATAGCTTCTAAATATTCCGCAGCCGTATAACGGCTTCGTGGATCAATTATATTCATTTTATGATAAATTCCACGACTTAACTGACGAATATTTGCTCTATTTAACAAATAAAATAAGTATTGTTGATTCAGTCTAAATTGTGGATGCTTAGACATCAAACGACATTTAATAAATTCATGTTCTTCAAGTTTGTTTGGTCTTTTTTCATCATATTGTCCATTTTTACCGAATGGATATAAATCTGGAAAACACATCAAATCCAAATTCTTTTCACGATTATCCAAAGGTACATCTTGAATTTTTAACATTTGATACAAAGCAGTTGCAGTTTTATTTTCTTTTTTTTCATATAATGGATATATAGTATATTGCTCGTAGTAACTCTCATTGTCATCTTTTTGAGTCAACATAGCCTTGCGCTGATGTAATTGAACTTCATCATCTGTCATCTTTTGCGTTTGCAAATTGGAATTATTTAAAACATTTTCTTCATTAAATGGAGCTTCTGCATCATTTTTTGTTTCTTGTGCCTGAAATTCTACGTTATTAAGACTTCCTAAATTTAATTGAACATGTGTTATGGGCAGTACAATGCCAGAATATAAAAAGTTATGAACTTTCAACCATTTTAAAGCTTGATATATTTTTTTTAAATCCACTAAATCTTCCCAAATAATTTTTGATTTAGTTGGAATATTTCTAACTAAGATACATAATTCGTGATTTAAATTTATTGGATCAATTTTTGAACATAATTTATTAAAAGTTTCTTCTAAAGGAATTGGTAAGTGAAAAGTTGAACCTTTAACTTTTTGTATTTTTTGTCTTTCTGGAATTACCTTATGAAAAACTGTTCCCATTTTAACTACAGTCTGAAAAGCTTTAGCTCTCTGTATAAGTATTTTCTCAAATTCATTAAGAGAAGATATACACTCCGGTACATCATTTGCGAATAAATTATTTAGAATACAATAAGCAGGTAACAGTCCGCTACGAAATTTCTTATCACAATAATGACATATGTATTCAGGATTAATTTTTTGTTGATTTACATATGCCATTAAATCGTTCCAAATTGGATTACTTCTACGTGTTTGAACTTTATTATTATTAACTTTTGAAATATTTTTCTTGTAACAAAGTCTTTCACACGATATACAAATATATCGTGGTGTATCAAAAGAACGTTTCTTCAAAGCTTTAAACGCATTTTGATATTTTGAAATAACATCATCATCACTCATAATTGTATCACTTTGCTGATGCTTGTATATATCCGCTAATTCTTGTGCTGAACGTATAATTTCCTGTAGTTTATCAACTTCACCACAAGTTAATGCTTCGTCCAACTGTAACATTTTTTGATAAGAGCTATATAGTTGGTAAAGCATACGTCTAATATATCTCACTTTTGGGAAATGCGGTGATAATAATTGAACTGGAATAAACATAGCTTTACAAAGATTTAAATTAATGTAACAGCTATGTGCGTGACCCTTTTTAGCATTTTCTAAATTTTTGTAAAAAATTGTTACAGTGCAATCGTAAATTCTTTGCATTAGTTCCGGAATTTTCCTCAAAGTACATTCATTTATAGCTTCTAACAATTTTTGATATCGTTCGATTAGAAGCGGATCATTAACTTTACATAAAGTACCGCATAACCACGATTTTTTTGCTCGAGCTTCTACCAAAGGTAACGTATTAACGATTTGTCCTCTCGTGTTTAACATTAAAGGTTCCGTTACATTAACTTTGGATGAATTAATATCACAATACGTCGAATCAACGAAATAATTTTCAGACGAAGCTGTATGTCTAGATATACCACAAAATGCACTTATTTTGTCATCAACTGTAATACATTCTGCAGCAACAGACAAACAAGTTTCAGATCTATTTTTGAGTTTAGCTAATATTTTATACATATCACGAACAAAAGTATCTCTAATATTGAAACACCACCGAACAATTTGTTCTGCTTTCAATCTTTTTTCAATATAAGATTTATTACTATTAGTAATACCTTGTTTGTATAAAATATGTATCACATATGTCTCAAAAGAATTATGAGTTCTTAAATAATTTGTGGATCTAAATTTTGCATATTTTTTTAAAATATTTTTGACAGGATTACACTTTTCCACTGCAACTGTGTACTCTAATATTTTTTTCTGGTAGTATTGCTTATTATAAAGCCACTTACGCTCTGAGTGCAACCTGTAGAACGCTTTTTGTTTTTTTTGCACATGCTCTGAATTGAAAAAATAAAATATTCGTTTTCGTAAATGTTCTTTTTCTTTATTTTTTATGTATAGACATTGTTTTTTAAGCGATAAATTTCTTTTTTCGTGCATAATTTTCTCTCCGTTTAGCAAGCTTATATTCGTTACTATTTTCACAGTCTTCTTTCTGTTTAGCTCGTTTATTTTTTCTCTTATGTTCACATGGTTTTCTCTGTTTAACAATATTATTAACCGAATCTTCTTCATATTTACGCCGCTTTTCAGCACCTTTATTTTTTTTATCTTCATAATTTTGACAGCGTTTTTTAGCACATTTCTTTAAATTTTTTGCATAATTCACTTGGTCATTATCATGTACATTGTCTTCTTGCTGACATTGTTTATTTTTATTAATATTATTTAATTTTTGTAATTGCTTCTTATCATATTGTCGTTTTATACGTTTCTTTGTTGCGTCTAACTCTTTTGCTCTTACTACAGCTAATGGTAACACTTTCTGTGTTACGCCACATTGCAAATCTTGTGGAAAATGCTCTATCATATTAGTTTCAAAAATTTTTAATAAATGCGAACGCATTTTACTCCAATCATACTTTACTTTCTCGGGTTTTATATTGAATAATAACGACACGGCGAAAGCTATGGCAAAAACACCGCAATCGTCACTATTTGGTTGTTTCTGAACAGAAGGAAATATAATTGAATTCTTTTTTTGAAAATCATATGTTGGAAACAACCTTGATAACATTATTAAATGATCTTCATGTACATTGTTTGAATTTAATGAATCATAAATAAATATACGTTTTGTATTGTAATAACTACATACCCAATGTTGTTGACTATATAATATTTGTATATGTTTTTTGTTCGGAGAGACAGGATTTATTGTTTGTGGTAATTGTATCCGCCACGTTGAAACAGGTTTATAATCTGAATGGTTTTCCAACAGATTGTTAAAATGATCCATATGGACATCACTTAACCAATCTCCCCGAGTAATTTCATCTTTTTCTTTAAGTTGTAAAATGACTTTTTTTTGTTTTGAAAACATGTTTATATTACAAATTTGTATTTATAAACAACAAAGCAATCGTTTTGTGCAGGCACACAACGGTCTGTGTTTTTTGGCACAAAAGCAGACTATGATCTTTGGTGCAGATACAACGTATAATCTTTAGTACGGAAATACCCTATGTTTTGGCACAGAAGTAGCCTATATTCTTTGGCGCAAATAAAGTATATATTCTTGGATACAAATGCAGCCTATATTCTTTGGCGCAAATGCAGCCTATATTCTTAGGCGCAACTGCAGCCTATATTCTTTAGCGCAAATGTGGCCTACACTCTTTGACGCAAATGCAGTCTATATTTTTTGGCGCACAGCAGCCTACGTATGTAAGCGCACAGCAGCCTACGTATGTAAGCGCACAGCAGCCTACGTATGTAAGCGCACAGCAGCCTACGTATGTAAGCGCACAGCAGCCTACGTATGTAAGCGCACAGCAGCCTACGTATGTAAGCGCACAGCAGCCTACGTATGTAAGCGCACAGCAGCCTACGTATGTAAGCGCACAGCAGCCTACGTATGTAAGCGCACAGCAGCCTACGTATGTAAGCGCACAGCAGCCTACGATTATAAGCGCACAACCGCTTTTATTTAAAAAAATCCTCCAAATCGACCTGACCTTCAAATAGACCTGAAAAAAAGAAAAGGAAATTACATTCTAACGTAAAAAACGTGACGTGTGGAGAGAACGGAACGTATGGAAAGAATAAATAAAGAGGAAAGATCGAAACATGTGAAAAGAACAGAGCGTACAAAGAGAACGAAGGGTACGGACAAAAAGAAAAGCGCAGAAAAAGAGAACAGATAGCGCGAAAAAACAGAGCGTACGGATCATTAATTGCGTAAATTTACAACCAAAATGCTACAACCGCGTTTTTTGATTAATTCAACCAATCAAAAGCGATTCAGCCAATCAGAAGCGCAAAGTACAAAAAAGCGATAGAGAATAGATAACAGTCAACAAGAAACGAAAGAAAATACATAACAATCATTAATTGCGTAAATTTACAACCGAAATGCTACAAGCGCGTTTTTTAGTTAATTCAGCCAATCAGAAACAATTCAGCCAATTAGAAGCGCGAAAAGTACAAGAAAGCGATAGAGAATAGATAACAGTCAACAAGAAACGAAAGAAAATACATAACAATCATTAATTGCGTAAATTTACAACCAAAATGCTACAACCGCGATTTCTGATTAATTCAGTCAAACAGAAGCGATTCAGCCAATCAGAAGCGCGAAAATTGCGTAAATTTACAACCAAAATGCTACAACCGCGTTTTCTGATTAATTCAGTCAATCAGAAACGCAAAAAATACAAGAAAGTGATAGAAAATAGATAATAGTCATTAATCAGCCAATCAGGAGCGCGAAAAATACAAGAAAGTGATAAAGAATAGATAATAGTCATTAATTTACAACCAAAATGCTACAAGCGCGTTTTTTAGTTAATTCAGCCAAACAGAAGCGATTCAGCCAATCAGAAGCGCGAAAAATACAAGAAATGATAAAAAATAGATAATAGTAATTAATTACAACCGAAATGCTACAAGCGCGTTTCTTAGTTAATTAATTCAGCCAATCAGAAGCTATTCAGCCAATCAGAAGCGCGAAAAATACAAGAAACTGATAAAGAATAGATAATAATCATTAATTGCGTAAATTTACAACCGAAATGCTACAACCGCGTTTTTTGATTAATTCAGCCAATCAGAAACGATTCAGCCAATCAGAAGCGCAAAAAGTACAAGAAAGCAATAGAGAATAGATAACAGTCGACAAGAAACGAAAGAAAATACATAACAATCATTAATTGCGTAAATTTACAACCGAAATGCTACAAGCACGTTTTTTGGTTAATTCAGCCAATTAGAAGCGATTCAGCCAATCAAAAACGCGAAAAATACAAGAAAGTGATAGAAAATAGATAATAGTCATTAATTGCAATGCTACAAGCGCATTTTTTAGTTAATTCAGCCAATCAAAAGCGATTCAACCAATCAGAAGCGCGAAAAGTACAAGAAAGCGATAGAAAATAATTAACAAGATAGAGAATAGATAAATCAACAACAAAAAACGAATCTTTAATTGCGTAAATTTAAAATCGACATGCTACAATCGCGTTTTTTTGCTGATTCAACCAAGCAGAACCGAGAAAAGTACAAGAAAGCAACCGAGAAGAGATAACAGTCATAGCGAAAAAATAAGCGAAGATTGCAGGAAAAAGCGAAAACGTATCTTACCCTGGTTATCACTATATGCACGACGAACAGTCCTTGCACGACGAACAATCCTTGCACGACGAACAATCCTTGCACGACGAACAATCTTAAACCCAAATCTATCTCACAACTCACAAAAAACACGAACAATACTTCACTCTCATTGTAGTGACAGCCGTCACAAACTATGTAAATATACGTTACGAAACTCACCGTAATTACTAAACTACAAACGCATTTTAACGCAATTATTGAAAACTCGTACTAAAATCGCGATCGGCTTTTATCCTTCCCTCCAAATCCACATAACGCAATATGGCGCTCATAAGTAACATGGACATGAACGACGACATATTCGACAAGTAAGTAAATTACAACTTAATAATTAATACACATACATACACACATACACACACACACACACACATATATATATATATTTTTTAATTTTTCAGTATGATGGAAATCGAAAATGAGCGTCAGCCGTCTCCTTGCGACAAGGAGACGGCTGCCCAACAGCAGCCCTCTTCTCGTCCCAAGAAGACGGCTGCACAACAGCCAAAATTAATTGTCGTAAGGCGTGACGAAACCGGACATCACGCGGTGCTCGAAGAGCCCGCACCGGCCGAGCCAACGAAAGAAGATTTATTAAAAAGAATAAAAGAACTAGAAGAGATGGTGAAAAAACGTAAGTAACAACAAAAATTAACATCATATTAATAATTAATATTTTATTTTATTTTTTAATAATATTTTAATATTTTATTTTATTTCATTTTTATTTACAGCACCACGTTGGCATAAAGGAGGAAGAAATAGGGGCCGGGGCCGTGGTCGCGGTCGCGGACGTGGTCGTGGGCGTGGCCACGGCGCCGGCGCCACGGTCCATAACCAAAACTTATATTTTTACTAAAATCATAAATGTAAATTATCACTGTATATCGACTGAATAAAAATATATTCTCCCAAAAGTTCTTCGATTCCATCATCTTTATCAGAACTATCTTGTCGCTGAACTTTCATTTTATAGCCTAATGCTTCTAAAAGATTTATATTAAAATAATAAGTTAAATTAATTCCCGGTACTAAGCGTTTCAACTCTTCAATTGTTGCACAAGCTTTTTCAGTATCGCCTATATTGGCGTAATGTTGTGTGATCGTCGCGAATAGATCGCCACGACGTACCGATTGTTCTAAATTGGAGCCTTGAGAATCGAGTAAATGACGAACTTGTTGCATTGCAGTCTCCGTTTCATTTCTATCGAACAATCTGTTGAAAGAAAAAAATACTTGAGATGCATAGATTATATATAATTAAAATACAATTAATGTAAAAACAAAATTTATATAAACTGTTAAATAAAAATTAATATAATACGAAGGATACGCTAAAGATACAAGACATTCATAATTAAATTAACTGTTTCACTTTTTACTTTGTTTAAAATTTATAAATATCGACTGAATAAAAATATATTCTATTTAAATATTTTATTTAATTCTTCGCAAACACTTTCACATTGCCATTGTTATTATCCCAAATTTAATACTAATTTTTAAAATTTACCTTTTAATATCTAAATAGCGTTTGATTGCTGACATTCTATTGTTCACTAACTCCACTGCCCGACTGTGAATATCTGGATCTCGCGGTGTCATTACTTTAGACAAACATCTGCTCGCTTGATTCAGAGCGTCTAATGCTTTTTCGTAATTCTGAAACTCGTCGATTTCCACTTGCGCGCATGCCACATAAAAATTTGCCAACAGATCCATAGCTTTACCCTTGGAGTAGAAATTAATTATGTTCTGTAAAATTTCTGGTTGGTTTTGCCAATCCAAAGATTGTAAGTAATTGCCTGCCATAATGTAAATTTCGCGATTTCTTGAGACCTGCGCGAAGAAACAGATCTTTTCGGTGTCTCCAGACTTAAGCAACGCTTTCATAGCACGTAGTTTGTTACCGGCCTGCGTAAATTTCTTAGTCGCAAGATGATAGTTCCCCTGATCAAAGGCGATCTCCGCGATTTTTTCAAGTGTAGAAATTCTCATACGCTCGCGATCCGTGTTATCGTTGCTCACTTTTTCAATCGTCAGTTTGTCCGCGAGTTCTTCATTCAACACAACGTTATGTTGCTGGATTAGATTTAAGGCCGCCATATAATCTCTGCCAGTTGCAAGTAAATCCACTGCTTTGTCGATCTGGTCATTTTGCATAAAATAATCGGCACACTTACGAATCAGTGCCGGATCAGAATCTGCATTTACATCTGTAATAATCAATTGCAACGCACTGTATTGCTGTGTTCTGAATGCGACGTCCAAGGCTTTGTGTAAGAGACCGGCTTTATGATACAGCAGTACTGCGCGATCCGGTTGATTATTGTCTTCGTAAAATTTAGCAACGTCTATCTGTGAGTGCCGTGACGCCAGTATAGCTAATGGCCACAATTCTTCCCGCATAAAATGTTCCTGCGAATAACAAATATCGTAAAAACTCTTGTCAAGTAAATCGAAATGGGATAATTAAACAAGATATAAAGAATCAGTTTTTTAAAAAAATTAAACGTCTTACCTTACATAGACGTATCGCATTGGTATAAGCTTTGGCGACCGTATAAAAATGAATTGCTTGCATCACGTTATTTTTCGATTCGTAATGTGCAGCTAGATGATATGCTGCTGCGGCGTGATTTGTTCTAGTTACTAATTCACATACTTCATCGTCTCTTCCGAAGTAGCAGAGCAGTCTCGTCATTGACAGAGTATCCTTCGCTTGCTCGTAAAGATGTAGAGCAGTCTCCATATCACCGGTTGACTCAGTATATTGAGCGTGCCAATTTTTAATTTCCCTATGACAACATCAATCGTATTATATAAAATATTTTACAGTAAAAGAAACACTTTGTATTATAACGATTTTTTGATCGACATATTTGATTAGTATTATTAAATGATGTAACTTACGATTCTTCTGAACTGTTCAGATATGTGAGTAACTCTCGAGGTCTCATTAAAAGCATTCTGGGAACTTCAAACCGGTGGCAATCGGCTTTCGTATACATATCAATAGCCTCCGCTACTTTACCTTGCTGCTCCAATGCACGAGCGTAATTGTAATAGCTTTTTTTTCACGGATTTTGTTTTCATTATTACCTAATTGAATCGCCTCCTTAAATTTATTTCGCGCCTCGTACAGCCGTCCAAGTAAATCGAGACGTTTTGCTTCCCGGAATAGACGTTCAGCATCGGTCTGCAATTTAATAAAAAACGTTATACGGTCTTAATCTTTCCTCTAATTTTAATATCAAGTATCGTGAATAATCTCCGATTGTTTTCGTGACTACACATTAAATAAACACTTACATGTAAACCAAGTTCGACGGCTAAAATTCCTACTTGTGCTTCCAAATTTAATGTATCATCTTGCATTGCTTCACGTAAAGCACGTGCGGCATTAGCCTGTTTCATATGACCGAGGCAAAGAAGAGCCATGTTCAACTGCTTCGTTTTCACACACATTTTAGCCAAACTTTTCCAGACAGCCTCATTCTTTATAGATTTAATAGCTTTAAAAGCTTCTTCCATATTCGCCACGCTAATATGAAAACTAAAGTCCATTACTGCTTTTCTGGTAACAGAGTCACATTCACCGAGTTCTTCGAAGTCTCTCATTAATAACTGCACTATCTTGCTACTTTTATCCACGCTTTTTTCCGAATTTAAAATAACAATATGTGGTGAATGTACACCTAGCAATCGGCAATTTTCGTCAGCGATTGGTTTCACGTCCTGTATGACAATGCCATGATCTGATGTCACGAATAATGATACTAATACTACAGAAGCTTGTGCAATCTGCAAAAAAAAAAATTATTTATTAAATGTAGTCACTATAGAATATATGTACAGATAAATTCAAAATGTAACTATAAACAAATTAGTAGATATTACCTGATCATTTTCTTTAATAAAGCTTTTAGAATCATGACTTTCTAATCGTTGAGCTCGACATACTAATAATCTGGGTTCTTCCACATCCCAGCAATGCGCCGTAATTAATCTTCCTTTGCACTGTGCAGCTCTGAAAATGCCAAAGTATTATTATCTTTGCGTATTAATATACGTTAACGTTACATTACTGAAAATCATAAATTACATTCGATATGCAATCGATACTTTGTTTGGGGCTGGTATTACTCGTTTTCGATGATGTGTTTAAAGTATCTCCATCGTATTGATTATTATAAGACTTTTTTCCTTAGCCAGGAACATAAGTTTCATTACCAGTCGCTTCAAAATCTTCTCTATCAGCAGGATGCCTCAAGGAAGTTTCAAAAACTAATTGACCTTTCAATTTTCAATCGGAATTAATATTGGTGGATGTCCTAGTGGTTGTAATCGAAGTTGTTGATACCGATCCTGCACTGGTAACGCTATCAAGATCTTGTCATTTCTTGATCACTTGGAAATTGCGTTACGTGATTTACCATCCATCCATTTCAATACCTTAATATGACCTTTTCGAAACGCAGCCATCAGACAAGAAACCTAATCATAAAATATATTTTGTTACAGATTTGACAAACAAATTTTTGATAATTACCTCGCTATTTAACCATTAATTTTTACCTTCTTTAAGAATTTGAGCCATCTCTGAAATATAAGATTATTAATAATAACATTTAAATTATATTTGATATAATATAATATATATACTATAAATAACATTTAAATAATATTAGTCACACTTACCTTAATTAACGGATCACTGCGGATCACTAACCTCACACGTCAATCAACAAAGTCGATAATATTATCAAACTGTCGATAAATTAATCCGCACCATCTAGCGACGCGAAAACGAAAGGGACATTTTTTGAGACGTAAAAATGACGACGGAGAATCTTAATAATTTTACTCTTGTAACCAAAATTATAATCGCGATATCTTTATTTATAGACCACGCAGCGAAATAATAAAAAGACTTTTATTATATAAGTCGACCATAATCAATGCAATATGCCTATTAAGAAAGCGATTGGTTAAGCCGTTATTGAGATCCGGTAATCTACGGATTTCTCAAAACGTCGTCTCGCGTAATAGAGGCACGATAGTGCCTCGCTGCGCCTATACTTGGCGCGAGGCACTACCGTGCCTCTTGATAAAATGAGATCGTAGAAATTAATGTAGTTTAGTACAATTGCGAGAAAAAAAAATTGCCCACTTTAATTGGATTAAAATATTGACTATTGTAAAATGTCAACTTTACATATATTGATTCGAATAATCTATCCTAATCGATATTATCAGATAATAAAATGTCGCAGATAACGAAAGCAAGAGCAGCAAAAGAGAAGACGACGTCGAACAATCGAAAACAAACAAAGAGATGAATGATAGAAAAGTTATCTCCAAAGATGTACCTTATGACAGTATTGCGAGAATGCCGTACAGATAACGCAATCCTGTGTACAATCCAACATTACCTCTGCACGATACACATAATGATTCTGGATACAGCACCCACATGTATGGCTTTAGCAAAGGTGCATCACCCTCTTTGTCGGGTAAGCTGGCGAAGATAACTGACTGAGTCAACACTTTTTAAATATATATTTATTAAAATTATATATTGTTGTAACCCGCTACGCCACGCAGGTCATTGACCACCGCGTGCGCTAAATTTTTACGAAAAACTCAGCAAATTGCCAAATCGTTAGAATCTGCTGAGCCTACGATGCAGTCTTGTCAGTCTTTTCGACATCACGCACTATCAACAAAAGGCAGTAGGGCATTCGGCCATTTTCTTCTGCAACTTCGTTGACAAGACTAAAGTAAATAATATAAAATGCACGTGCAAGTCATTAAGTTACGAGCTAGCAACCCGTAACTCGACCGCCGACAAATATAATTAAACACCGCACGAAGAAAAGAATAAAGATTGTTATATTTGTAATATTTGAGGGAATAATAATTATCAAAAAATGTTCGTACTGCAGGGTTCCTCGCACAGAGCAGGAGAGACGCATCTTTTCCAGACTCTATCTTCTGGACTGACGAGTCGACGTTTACGCCAAACGGCGTAATTAATTTAAGGAACCGCCTTTACTGGTCGGATGAAAATCCTCATGTTATTAGACAGGGAGCTTTTCAATATCGATGGTCCATAAATGTATGGGCGGGACTCATCGATAATCATGTGGCAAGTACAAACGTAAAAAAACAATTATTTTATTAAATACTCTGTAACAAAAATTTTTTTTTATTTGTATTAGATTGGTCCATATTTTCTTCCGCCACGTTTAACCGGCGAATTTTATGAATATTTTTTGGACACCGAGCTCCCTGGTCTTCTTGAAAATATTCCGCTAACAACAAGGAGAAACATGATTTACCAGCACGACGGGGCACCGGCTCATTGGAGTCGAAGAGTACGCCGACTTTTAGACGCACGCTTTTGCGACAAGTGGATCGGTCGTGGTGGTCCAATTATTTGACCACCACGATCGCCAGATTTGACTCCGCTGGACTATTTTTATGAGAACACATAAAAACTTAGTCGAGCCTCAGCGAAACGGCACTGTAAACGAGGTATGCGAGGCCATCGCTGCGGCCTTCGCTACCATTACGCCGCATATGGCCCATCAAGCGACGCAAGACGTTGTTCGAAGGGCCCGACTCTGCGTGCAACAAAGAGGAGGGCACTTTGAACAATTTTTAAATTAAACAATGACAGTGGATTAGGCCTACCGGGGATACCACGATAAAAAAACGCACTATGCTATCTACCGCTAAGTAGTGAGGAAATGATAGCACATCTTAATATTAATAATTTCCTAATATTAAAAGTACGTTTTATTTGATGTCCGAAATCCTAAAGACAGCATAATATGTTAATGTTAATATCGTGCTTTCGGAAGCGCGGAAACATTTAATTGTTTGTCGGCACGGTATCATATGATCGCGAGCGCATTCGTTTCATCTTTGCCGCAAAGACTTCAATACGTGATTGTTTCTTTCTAAGTTGACTCAGATTATATCTTTAAAAACACCGTCGCCGCCGCGGCCGCGGCCGGCTCCTAAGTTACTTAGAGCTCATTCGCCGAACCCGCTCGCCAATCAGTATTATTCGACTCGGCTACTTTCTGCAGAAAACGAAACAATGCCATCGCCGCGCCCAGCTCTTAGATTTCTTAGCGTTCATTCGCCGAGACATAATAATTTTTATAAAATCAACGGTTACGAATTTTGCATAATTGTATAAAACTTTTCGTCTCAAAATATTCTTGTCTACCCCAAAATTTCGGGAGTGACAAAACGAACCGGACACCTTGTATATATATACAGGGTGTTTGAAATAAGGTTTCCTTCCCGGTAACTGAAGATAGATATCGGGAATACAAATCGAAAAGTCAGATATCATTTAGTAAAATTCGTAACCGTTACCGAGTAAGAAATTACTGAATTTTGACGAATTAGCGCGGAGCACATAATAAGTCGGGCGCGGCAGATGAGAGCGAGTGGGCTTTAGGGAGAGAACGGGGGTGAAACGCCGCGCGACAATTATCTATCACACCACGCGTTGACTCCTCCCACCCCCACCCCACAATTGTCGCGCGGCGTTTCACCCCCGTTCTCTTCCTAAGGCCCACCCGCTCTCACCTGCCGCGCCCGACTTATTATGTGCTTCGCGCTAATTCGTCAAAATTCAGTAATTTCTTACTTGGTAACGGTTACGAGTTTTACTAAATGATATATGATTTTTTGATTTGTATTCCCGATATCTATCTACAGTTACCGGGAAGGAAACCTTATTTCAAACACCCTGTATATATATTTATACAGGGTGTTCCGTAAGTCAAGGTCAATCGCTCGGAAGATGAAAGAGAAACCAAAAACAAGAAAAAAAGTTAATATAAACATAAGTACAAAAATGCCTCGTTTCCAAGTTATCGCCAGCTTTAAGTCGGTCGCGCGCGCGCGCGTGTATGAATCTAAAAATTATACAAGATGTTTGAAATATACAATATAACAGCAACACCCACACAATAATCAACCACAACTCATTTACCTTATGCACAGACAATAAACCGTGGAATTCAAGGTCGCCGAGGAATAATATAACCAACAGTGGTTGCACAAATGAAGCTTGCGGCACGCGCAAGAAATCATAATAAATCTTGTACAATACCTCGTGAACTCGAACAAGCGCTTAGATATTGATTGTTCGACTAGGAACGTGAGCACATTGTATTTATCAGCCACAACAAAAGAAATTTGAGTAAAGTTCTATCGCTTCACAATAAGAATTTGTTCACGGAGAAAGAAAGTTTGATAAAATTAAAATTTAATTATCTGTAATGGATTGTTCAACCGTTACCGAATTAGTTGACATGCATTTAATGTATGGTCTTGCTCAAGGTAATGCTACAAAAGCAAGAAGGTTGAATATTGAAAAATTTCCTCGGCGATGCGCACCGAACCGACGATCTTTTCAAAATATTGATAGAACGTTGCGAGAAACTGGGCCGTTAACACAGCGTCGAAAAGAAGGTAGGCCTCGAATCAACGCTAACACAGAAGAAAAAATTTTGAACGCATTCCGGGTTGACCCTTCTACTAGTATCAAAAGCATCTCAGGAGTATTAGGTCTGCCAACAACTACAATATAGAAATCTTTTAATAGAAATTCCTTGTATCCCTATCATGTACAACGTGTTCAAGGAATTACTGAAAACGATTATGGTCCACGTATCATTTTCTCTCAATAGTTCGTGAATAAATGAAAACAAATGCCTAATTTCAGTGAAATAATTCTTTTTACAGATGAAGCAGCATTCGATAGAAACGGTATTACAAATTTTCATAATACACATAAATGGATGAAAGCAAATCCCCAAACAATTAAAAAAAAAACATCAACGACAGTTCAGTTGTTTGGTTTGGGGAGAAATAATTAACAATTCACTTTGTTACGTCAGAAAGGTTAATTTTGTTTAATTAATTAATTGGAAGGAATTCCTCGGGATGGACTTTGCCGGTAAGGTAGGAAGGTGACGTACCACCGAATTTATGTGTAATTCGAAATTCGAATCTACACGATTTTACGCGCAGATTATTATTCGGATTTCAATTGAGCGCGTAAGTGGTTCTTTTTTAAAGAAAGGAAATGAATCCTTATTCTTTGGGATAGAACCGGGCGTGATTGATCGCTTAGACAGGATAGTTTAGGGCAATGATAAAATAATTAAGTCACGATTTTAATAACACTAAATTAACAATTTAATAAAAAAAACAAATGACTCTAATTACAAAATCAAAAGTAATCCATACATGACAAATAAACAATTTAGAAAATTCATACAGCTCGTTTAAAATATAAGAATAAAGTGAAAGTTTTTACTGAACAAATCAAATAATAAGAAAACGGTAGTAGGCGAATGAACAGATATAATTTTAACATGGCGGAGTTGAGTATTTACAGTATTTACATGAGTGTAAGCGTGTGCGTGTGTACAATTATTAGTCTAGAGTGACCTCCTCGATTTCCACCACCCTCGCCGTGGATCTCGGGAAAACCAGGTCTATTAATCGCATCGGAGCCAGGAAAGGAAATTCCACCCCGGGATAGTAAATGAAAAAATGAGAATCAGGATCAGACCGAGCTGCCTGAATCCTGATCTCCTCTGGCTCGAAGTGGTCAGGGCCGATGGAGAAGGCCCTTTCCGGGACAGGATCTGTCCACGGAGTACAGGCCCTGCGGAGGAGCTCCAGGAGGGGATCTATAACCTCTCTCGGCTCTGGCAGCTCCTCGAGGATCTCTATACTCGGGACTGGAGATGGGGGTTGATCGGGGAAGTCTACTCCTGGGAGAGAGATAGAGTCATCTTCACCCAGAGAGTCGGCTTCCTCAGGTTCGAAGGGAAAAGGAGGTGGTGAAAGAGGAGAGGAGCAGGCTCTTGGCTCATCTCCGGGAAACCGTGGCTCGGAGACGAGGGAAGAATTCGGGGTATAAGAAGGAGTCGTGGGGCGGAATAGTTCCGATCCCGGCTCTGTGGACTGAGATGAAAGATTGCGCTCGTCGGAAGGATTCGTAATAGAGTTGTCTCGGCACTCCTCTTCTTCCGGGAAATAGCCGAATAACGGTTCCGGATCGCCGTGGATAGGAGATGGTGGCGGAGGGCCCGGACGAGGAGACCAAGGTCTTTCCTCGTGGCGCGCGGGAGACACGAAAACCTTCTCACTTGGTGCCGCCGCGAGAAGATATTGTATGAAGAAGCGGCGGACTAGCTCCCTCAAATTTTTGATCTGCTTATTCCGCCGCGCCCGACTCTTCTTCAACGTTTTCTTATTGTGAGATTCCACTAAAAATATTAATTGATTTTAATTAAATCTGAATTTTTGGAAAGTTTTTAATAACAATGGAGTGAAGGAGATTCGTCACCGACGAATTCCGAAGGTCTCGATCCGCCCATGAGAGTTTCCGCATAATCTATCTTTGGCGAGAGTCGCTTGCCGATTCTTTAGCCGAGAACAGTCGCCAAAGTTCCAGCAATATTTCGCGGCGTTAACCACAGAAAATCGCTAGGTATTCGACAGCATGTCTCAACCGATGTTCGGGAGCAAATATTCTCACACATTTAACAGATCACAGGAACAATCAGAACAAAATCAAAACCGCGGAGCCTCGACTCGGACATTTCTTTCTCTCAGACAACACTTGAAAACAATTAATTAAGATAAATATATTTAGTGGAATCGTGTTTTTCGCCCAGATACATATTAAATCGTTGGAACTTACTTTGTTGGAGATCTTCAAACTGCTTCTTTGATAGATTCGGATTGGCTTGCACACTCAAGGCACTCACGTAAGGTTTTAAGTAAACTAATGCGGTTGTAGCTGAGATGCAAGAGAGCGTGCTCAGCCTGAGCACAAGATTTTATAAGCTCGGAAAAGGGGAGGACTCTTCCCGAATTTTCATTTTTCTGAGATTCTAATCTCTCATTTGCAGAGCTTATTCCTCCACTTTTCCTATCTCAAAATTATTGGGCATTCGCACTTCATCCCTTCTCTATTTTAAGTTTTCGCCCTTAGTTTCTAGATTTTGGTGAGGAGTTCCCGAAATCCATTGGTTTTAAGGAAGTAATATGCCTACGAAGCACCCCCGCTTCAATGAGTTACCCCTTCCGAGCCTTCCAGAATTTTTCTATCATTTCCATCGAGAGATGGTAAGGTAACTCTTACTTTCCATATGACATATGGTTACCTGGGTTTATTGCCTTTGCCTGCGTCACATACTCCGGTAATTTCGGGTCTCTCGCGCCCTTGGTTTTTTTAAAGCTCGGGATCGGTACGCAATTACAATTTTAAGAAAAAGTTATTTTTCTTTTCCTATGACAGACAGGTTATCAAAGTTGAAATATTTATGAGATCCTAAATTTTGATTTTTTTGTGTTATGTCTAGACAAATTCTTTGTCTGACATCCGTTGGCGCCCGTTTGCAATTTGTTGCATGTTTTTTATGCTTTCACGCAACAAATTGTCCCGGAATATGTGGACGTCTGTGGAATTATTTTCTGAAAGGCTCTGAAGTTCCTTTTTTTTTATTACAATGGACTACGGTCTACCTTCCCCTTAACTAAAATTTTAATATACGTCGAAAAAAAGAGACGCGGAGTCGGAGACGTAACAACTTGTTGGACCACATTTTTTGAAAACAGATTAAATGGAGAAACTTATGTCGAATCCTTATGTCGTCTTTTTGAACATACGACATAATATGTGGTTTATGTACACGGGCCACCAGAGATAGCGTTCGGCGGTACACTAGTCTCTCCGGTCTGCGCCGACGGCGGCGTGCGCGCACGTGTGCCGCGAAGCCGCGAAGCGCCGATATAACAAATTTTTAGAATCTTATTCCTGAAAAGAAATATGTTTTATTAATAAAATTAATATTTTTAATTCAATCTTGTCTTGAAAAAGACAATTTATAATTTCGGTTGCTGTCTTGAAAAAGACAAGTAATACTTTTAATGTTGTCTTAAAAAAGACAGTTTGAATTTTTTATGTCTTGAGAAAGACAATTTGATATCCCCTAAGTAGGCCGATCAATCGTAAATATTTGTCGGCCCTGAAAAGGGCCGTTTGTGGGCGAAGCTGCGGAGGAAGACCTCAATAATCTGTCCAGTATCCGGACCGGTCGATTACTTGATTGAGACGATTAGGAATCGAATCAATCAAGTTTGCGAGAAAGTCTGGTTGGAACCGAAGTCCTTCCCAAACTTCCTTCGCATGGTCGACCAATGCTGCTATCGTCCTATCCCTTCGTGGTTCCCATGGGCGCTGAACCATTTGCGCCCAAACGTTCTCTATTAAATTCAAATCGGGCGAACGAGCTGGCCAGTATCGATCAAAAGAATCTCGGGATGGTCCCGGAACCACGCTTGTGTTTCACGTGACGTATGGACAGCGGAATTATTCTGCACTAATCGGATAATTGGCATATCCTCTTCAGAGTATATTGCGCGTACTGAAGGAAGAAGAACTTCTTCCAGTATGCGAATATACACTGTCGAGTTCATTCTCTCAGGAATGTGTACCAATTCTCCGATTGCAGTACCGGATACCCATCCCCACATCGCACACGATTTCCTTCCACTTCTGTAGAGAGGCACAACGTGATTCAGGTTCAACCGTTGCTCTTTTGGACGCCATACGTGTGGCCTGTGGTCATCACACGATACGAAGACCTTTTCATCGGTCCATATTATGGATTCCCACTCCGCACGGCTCGTCGCTAAATTCTCTAACGCGAACGCGATCTGTTGCTCCTGATGACCAGGAGTCAACGGAATTTTGTGGGCGGGACGATAGCAGTATAGCCCGGCTTCGTTTAAACGTCGCCGGGCGGTACTCGCGGACACTGGAACTTCCGCTGCGTTGATCGCCTCTTGGACGGTGCCAAAAGGACGATCCACAACGCGAGCGACGATGGTCTCGTCCTCTTCTGCTGTAGTAATCCGAGGACGACGATTTTTTTTACGATGATCATGCAAAGCATGATCCCCGTCTTCAGTAAATCGTCGTATCCATCGTCGTACAGTAGGTTCAGAGCAAGGAATATCAGCAGCAATTTCTGCTACCGATCTTCCCGCCTGCTACTGTCCGACAATTCGCCCTCGAATTTCTGAGCACAAGATTGGAGCCATTTCGTTACTACTATAATTCACTGTTACAATAATCACTTCGCATCCGCTTCGCTTCGCAAAACCACGAAAAGTGACAAACAATCGTAGCATGTTTAACAATTGAAAATCGCGAAGCAGCACACACAAATTCAAGAAACAGTTGAGCGAATTTGTGTAAGTACTGCTTTTAGTTTTCTCAAGACAGTACCGTCAGTATTATTACATGGCCATTTTAATATATAAATTATTAATTTTACTTTAAATTGATGATAAATCATCTTAAATCTTAATACATTAAATACAAAAATAAAATGTAACAAAATTAATTTTATGTTAAACATTTTAAAATTATTTTAATTTTAATTTTAGTTTAAGTAAATAAAAAACATATTTTCTTTCAAAATATGTCATTACTAAATGACTCTTACTTCATTACATTTAAACGCTATGTCGGTGCGCGGTGCACGTGAATATATTATTGTTCGCGGTGTATACGGAAAGAACAGACAGCACGTGGTGTATGCGGAAAGAACAGACGAAACGCTAGCGTTCGAGCAGCATATATGTTTGTCCTTAACGCTCGCATCTAAACAAACGCGTGCGAGCGAGAGCGATATTGTATACCGCTTTATCCCGTGCATAACCTATAGCGTTCTCTCTCCATCACGCGGTTCTCTAAAGGATGGAGCATCAAATCGCGCCCCACTACATTTTCCCCCGTCCTCTCAATCTCCTCGGCGCTCCGCGGCACACGTGCATGCTTCATTGTGTGAAGCGTGACGCGCTAACGCACTTATACCGCCGTCGCCTCAGATCGGAGAGACTAGCGTACCGCCGAACGCTATCTCTGGTGGTCCGTGTACGATGGTGCACCTGCATATTTCAGTTTGATTGCTAGACAAGAATTGGAACGCAAATTCGGTCGACGATGGATAAAGCATGGAGGACCTGTACGATGGTCTCCTAGGTCAACCGATCTCAACCCGTATGATTTCTATCTTTGGGGTTATCTGAAATCTTTTGTTTATAAACGACCAGTTAATAACGTCCATGAACTTAAACAAAGAATAACTAATGGATTTAGAAACATTAGAAAAAGTCCCGAAGTGCTACAAAGAATTCGGGACTCCTTAGAAAGAAGACTTAAAGCATGCATTAATGTAGAAAGAGGTCAATTCGAACACCTTATATAATTTTAAGATCCATACACACGCGCGCGCGCGCACGATTTAAAACTAGCGATAACTTAAAAACAACGCCTTTTTGTACCTGCGTTTATATTAACTTTTTTTCTTGTTTTTGGTTTCTCTTTCATCTCCCGAGCGATTAACCTCGACTTACGGAACACCCTGTATATACAGGGTGTCCTGTTTTAACTGTTCACCCCAAATATTTCCCTTATTTTTGGTTTTAGGGAAAAATGTTTTAGACAAAAGTTAATTGGTTTAAAAAGGAACAACCGATGGTAATCTCGTTTTTGACTTTGAGGTCGAATTTGTAGGTCATTTAAAAGTGAACTTTAAATTCTTAAATGGAAACCCCAACTTGTTATTGCAGATTCTTATTTTTCATCGAAAAATATGTAACTTCTGTCTGAAACATTTTTCCGAAAAATGTCATGTTATTTCCTCAAAATAATTTTTTAGTTAGGTATGCTGCAATCCAAACTGTAACTATCTCTGTAACAAACTGGATCAATCTCGGAGTGTAACTTGTCTTGTAAACGTTTATTGATTGTTAGTGTCAATTTTTAGCATAGATTAATGTTAGGCGTACGAGCAAATGACCAAATCTTCCAACACTTGTCAGTCATTGCAGGTGTTACGTCCTGTAAACTCCACATCTCCTTTTTCCGACACATGGTTAATAAAGTAGATAAAGAGAAGTATACCGAATGTATTAGTATCAAAGGAGGGGGTTCTAAGCGTCCAGAAAAATAATTTCTACTGACAGAATATCTTGAATCGCCAGATGTATAAATAAAAAAAAGGAACTTGTAACAATTGTGCAACAGATGTCGATAAAAAATTGAAACACTGGGACTTGTCAAAATATATAAAAAAACATTAATAGCTTAGAAGGACTTGGAATGTCTTAAATTAACAACAAATGTCTGGCGGTAGACAAAGGAAATTCTGGAAGAAAAATAATTTTTTAAAGTTTTAAGTTACTCTCGAAATTTTTACGAATAGTGTTTTTGTGATTAACTTGTGTGGGCGAAATAAAAGGAACCTCTCAAGGAATCATCCGAGGGAACTTGAAGCCATCAAGTAGTAAGTGTCATCATTTATTTTATCCTTATCTTTCCGTTAATATTGAAACGGTTCCACTAAAATAGTTTTTTTTAATTATTTTATTTATATATAAATATATATATATATAAAATGAAAATTGAGGGAATGGTCAGGGTGCCGTTCATATCTTATAATTTCGCTATCTCTCTTAAATCCTCCCAGTTCTCCAGTAACTCGACCCCCCTAGTGAGCTTCCTTTTGTCGGGGGTTGCGATATGCTGCCAATAAATGGTGACTATCAAAACCTTGACTTGAGTAAGACTCCATCTGGTTAGAGGAACTCTGAGAATCTTTAAAGTGACAACGGAAAGATTCGAAAGAAGCTATGAGACGTAATGCTCTGGCATTTTTTCTCTCAATAATTTATTTATTAATTTAATTCATTAAAATGATTTCTTTTTAGTGGAGTCATCGAATATTAGAACTATTAAGAAAAGTCGGGCTCGCTGTAATCGGCAATTACGGAATCTGAGGAGTCTAGTCCAAAGTTTTTTCATCCAGTACTTGTTCGCGGCGGCGCCAGGGGAGATAAAAACCGACCCTCCCCGTAGAAGAGGAAAGCGGTCATGGTCTCCTCAACCACCCGCTCCCCCGAATTCACCGACTCCGGAAGAAGTTTCCCAAGACAGAAACAATACCGCGGAACTGGCCCATCTTCCGAGTCCGACACCTGTAAATGCCTCTTCGAGCGAATCTGAGCCTGAGTCGGAGCAGTTCCGTCCTACTTCTCCCTCCTTTTCTCCCGATTTTTCCGTGAATTCTACCGATCACTCTCCTGGAGCTGCTCCTAGAGCATGCTCCTCTCCCATCCCGTCTCCGATACTACATCCTGGGGAACCCGAGGAGGTCGGCTCCTTCACTGAGGACGATACCGTCTTTTGGCAAGGGCCGGACGGCCCGGAACATTCTCCTTCCCCCGCCCCAAGTGTGGAGTTCCTCGGAGGGCAAGAGGAACCGAGAGTGATCGTTGATCCTCTCCTTGAGCTCCTCCGGAGGACTTGCACTTCGTGGACGGATCCTGTCCCGGAAAGGGTCTTCACCATAGGCCCTGACTATTTCGATCCTGAGGAGATCAGGAGAGAGGCCAGCATGGCATCTCCTGATCAGAATATCCTCGTTTTTTATCCCGGGGTGGAACACCCTTTTCTTGCTCCGATCAGGTTAATTGATCGGGTCTTTCCGAGGACGACGGCCAAGATCTCCGAGATCATTGAGATCGAGTTAGATTAAAATACTAACTCTCTTCGTTCCCTTTGTATATATTTTGTTTACCGTATATGCATATATTTTTATTCTTACATTTATGGTTGACTGTTGTTTGTTATTTCATATTCGCGCTTTGTAATGTTATTCACATAAATTGATAAAATTATCTATTTCATTTAAAAATTAAAAATAATTAATATTTTTTCTAATTTCCTATTCTCTTTGTTTTCATTTTTTGTATTAGTTCGTTATAATAAATGTTTAATTTAAAAGTTGCAAACCCAAATTTCTGCATTTCTTAAATAAACCTTTGAAATCCATTTGTTGCGAAACCACCTCCGGTTCTTACCCTAGGGAACAAGAAGTAAAATTCTTTCCCTCAAAAGAACAAGAATCGCGCTAATTCAAACCTTCTGTCGTTTAAATCTATTCCTAGCGCTTTATACGCGTAGCGCTGAACCACACGCGTCACGCAAGGATCGGTAGTTGCGTCCATCTCTCTTTCTTCTAACTCTTTACCTGCTCTCAAACTATTTCCTTAACCACCGAGAAGCGGTAATTCTCCTTTAAAGAATATTTCTATTTCTGACGTAACAGCAGGCATACCTAACCGATTAGTACAAACGGCAGACGGATATTGCATCCATTGACTTTTTCTTGGTAAAACAAGAACTTTCAATATTTTGTCAAGTCTTTTTTATTTTTAAAATATGGCTGGTTATCTACCAAATAAAATTGTGAATATAATCCGCATTTTGGGTGAGGCCAGAAATAATTACTCAGCAGCAGAATGGCTTTATGCTGACAGATTTCCAGACCGACGCCATCCTGACAGGAGAGTAATAAAAAAACTTAGCGATAAAGCTGAGCAGGGTTTTCTTAGAAGAAACCGGCGAAAATCGAGTCCTAATGAAATAATATCGTTGACTGTTATAGGTGCCGCGGGTTTCAATTCTAAATGGCGTTTTATATGCAAATGTTAATTACATAACTACTCCGAGAACTTTCAAATGACCTGTTATGTTTGTAAATTTTAATAGTCTCTACAATTGTGTGATAAATGTACTGTAACGGAAGTGACA
Source organism: Cardiocondyla obscurior (assembly GCF_019399895.1). NCBI lineage: Eukaryota > Metazoa > Arthropoda > Insecta > Hymenoptera > Formicidae > Cardiocondyla > Cardiocondyla obscurior. Next base: position 237,166 of record NC_091890.1, on the reverse strand, counting down.
GCGACTAAAGTATAAAAAATTTAAATAAATTGCAATATTAATGAAAAATATAACGCGTGGAAATACGTGTTATGTAACACTGAAACAATAAATTAGAGAATCAGGTAGATTTGATGTAGTTACACTCTAACTTTAATCTTAACCATTATATTATCACAATTGTGACTGTTAGTGATTTTCTTTCTATTTATTATTGGTACATATATATGTATATAAATGTATATATATATATATATATATATATATATATATATATATATATATATATATATAATTTTAAATTGTTTTTCTTTTATCTAAAATTGTAACGTATGACTTTGTAAAATAATTAACATTTTGCTATAGAGTATATTTCCTTCAAAAATAAAATTAAAATACTATGAATCGACCGACACCGGAATGCAGCATCGATGCAGAAGAAGAAATCGTTATTTCTGGTATTGCGGGTCGATTTCCTGAAAGTGTTAATATACAAAAATTTAAAGAGAATCTTATGAACAAAGTGGATCTTGGTTCGAGCAATCATGGACGTTGGAATCATAGTAAGAAAATTGGCTTTTTATGTTAGGATATATTTGATCTAAGTATTAAAAATGAATTAAAATTGAATTTGAATTGAGAAAATTATATACAACTGGATTATTGTAGTATAATAATTGTGTGAACTTTGTATACTTCTTTCCAAATTGATAAAATATATATTTATTGAATATTTAATAAAAGAGATAACGATAAATATAAATCTAATTAATCAAAAACTTTTTATTAGTTATTTGTTAATAAATTTATTTTTTATTCAGCGCTCAATATGCCTGGTCGAATTGGTAAAATTAATAACGTAGAAAAATTTGATTCACAATTTTTTGATATTTCTACTACTGAAGCTCATATAATGGATCCTGCGGCTAGAATGTTGTTCGAGCATACTTATGAAGCACTTATCGATGCAGGGATAAACCCAAAAGAATTATGGAATACAAGAACAAGCGTTATTACAGCAATTTTTATATCTGAAACTCGAGGACATATGCTTTTTGATGCTCAGGTAATACATTTAAATGACATATTATATAAATAAAAAATAAGAATTTTTATTGTAAAAAGTAAGACAATTTCATGCAAAACAGATGTTTTAAATATAAAAAAATATAAAATTAAATATAAATATATAATTAAATATAAAAAGTCTGTACATCTTTGTTGTATATGTTATGTATGTTGAGAGACAAAGAATAAAGAATTAGGTGACAGAAGAATAAAGGATATATATTTCAAAACGTACTGCATGACGGTCGGAGAAGATCTAACTCTCCGAAAGAATGACAATCATGACTTAGGGTACATTTAATTCGCATTGAATGATCGCATTACATTTTGCTCAGAACGCCATGCGCGGATAGATAAGTGTTCTCGGAATTTTACATTGCAAATATATTACAGTATAAATTATTAAAAATAAAATATTAAATATATTTATTTATTTACTTCAATACTTACAATATATTTAAAAACATATTATTGTTATTAGCTTTCTCAATTACCTATGATTAAAAATCATATGCCAGTAGCAAATGTAATTTCTCATTGGCTCGGCGTTACCGGACCATCACATAATATTGATACTGCGTGTAGTTCAAGTAATTATGCCATAGTAAAAGCTTATGAATTGATTCGAGCTGGAGATTGCGACACAGCTATTGTAGCTTCCTGCAATCTGTGCTTTCATCCTAGAATACAATATCAATTTTATCAACTAGGTATATATTTATTATATTTTAATACATTTCTATTTATAATTTTATTTTATGATGAGACAGGTAACGTTTTTATTAACTTCTTTTAGGAGTTTTGTCTTCTGACGGTTATTGCAAACCTTTTGATTCAGAAGGCTCAGGATATATGCGCAGTGAAACAGCCGCAGTACTATATCTGCAAAAGGCAAAGAATGCTCGAAGAATTTACGCAACCGTTGTGCATGGAAAAACAAATTGTGATGGTTTTAAAGCAGAAGGTATTACTTTTCCGTCATTCGAAAAACAGAAATTGTTATTAGATGAATTTTACGAAGAATGTGGAATCTCACCCGATGAGTTAGCTTATATGGAGGCTCACGCAACTGGTACTATAGCCGGCGACCCCGTAGAAACCATGGCTATTGACCAGTCTTTATGCGCTAAAAGAACTACTCCTTTATTAGTAGGCTCAGTAAAATCGAATCTTGGCCATTCTGAACCTGCAAGTGGCCTTTGCCATGTCGTAAAGGTATATATATTTTTTTATAATAGAAAGAATAAAGAAATTTATATTTAATAAATATATTTAATAAAACAATATATATAAAACATATAAAATAATTTACATACATATTTAATAAAAGAAATATATATTTTCTTATAATACTTTTTATCATCTACTTGCAATTATGATTTATATTATATACAGCGTTTATTAATTATAATATATATTACTGCTAATAAAATAAATGTGGTTCTTTAAAGGTATTACTAGCAATGGAAACAGGTATAATTACGCCTACTATACACTTTAAAAATCCACGAAAAAATTTAATTGGTGTTATTGAAGGAAGAATAAAAATTGTTACCGAACCAACTAAATTGCAAGGCGATAAGATATGTATTAATTCTTTTGGTTTTGGAGGAGCTAATAGTCATGTATTACTGAAATCGAATTCTAAACAAAAAATTAATAATGGCACGCCGGATGATGATTTACCTAGACTTGTAGCCGTGTCTGGACGTACGGAAGAAGCAGTTAAAACCATTTTTAATGATGTAAGTTCTGTTTGTATAAAATTATTCTTTAAAAAAAAATAGAATTGTATATTTTTGTTATTGAATGCAGGTGCAAAATCGGTTAACAGATGCAGAATATATATCTTTATTACATCATATTCATAATTATAACATAGATGGTCATTTTTATAGAGGATACATGATGACTAATTGTAAAAAAATTAAGTCTTATAGCTCAATTAGTAAAGTAAAACATTCTTTACATATAAAAAGGCCAATTTGTTTTATATTTTCGGGATTAGGATCTCAATGGTTTGGAATGAGTAAGTAAATAATTTATTGCAAAATACTTAAATTAATTATGTTTTATACTAACAATTTTATAATTTTAATAGGTCGAGATCTAATGAAATTCCCAGTGTTTGCCAAGGCAATAAAAAAATGTGATAACGTTTTAAAATCTTACGGCATATTACTTACAGATATTTTAACGAGTGATAATAAAAATATTTTTGATAATATTATTAAATTGTTGTTAGGACTCGTTGGATTACAAGTAAGAAAATATTTTCTATTTAATTTTTTACTAATAAAATTATTTCAAATATTAATTCTTTATATTTTACAGATTGGAATAATCGATCTTTTAACATCAATTAGTATTGTTCCTGATTTTATAATTGGTCATTCGATTGGGGAAATTGTCTGTGGATATGCCGATGGATGTTTAACGGCAGAAGAAACGATTCTGTCGGCGTATTTCATCGGCTTAGCGCTTTATGAATCGAAAATATGTAACAGTTCCATGGCTGAAATTAATCTTGAATTTGAAAAAATGAAAAATATATGCCCTTCGGACATTGATATAGCCTGTTATAATAGTTCGTCCAATTTTATTGTGAGCGGACCAACAAATTCTGTAAATGCATTTACCAGCAAGCTACAGGTATACTTATTTGCACATTAATTGTACCTTATTGTTATTTAAAAAATATTATTTGCTTGTTTTATTTTAATTATTTTGATGAAATGCTATTCTTATAATTTTTCTTTATTGTTTCAGAATAACGGTATTTCTGTAAAAAAGCTTTTCTGTGGTAATATACCTTTTCATAGTCGTTATATTGTCTCTGCGGCAATTAAATGTAAGAAATATTTAAATCGTGTATTATCGCAAAAAAAGTCTCGCAGTTCAAAATGGTTAACTACATCTGCTTGTGAATGTGCCAACGTATCTTTACCATTATGTACAGATTATTATATGAATTATTTCTTATCGCCTGTAACTTTTACAAAAGCAATACATTCAGTTCCGAAAAATGCAGTAATGATTGAGATATCGTCTCACAGTATTCTTCAACATATTATAAAAGATTCAATACGCTTCACAATAACAAGTGTAGCGTTATATACACCGAATACCGAAAATAATAATATTGAGACACTTTTAGAAGTCATTGGAAAACTTTATATTGCGGGACTACAACCACAAATTGCAAATCTTTATTCGACGATACAATTTCCTGTAAGCCGCGGCACTCCAATGATTTCTCATCTTGTAAGGTAAATAGAAAAATGCCTTATTTAAATATACTATAATTATATTAAACCAATTTATTAAATTAACAACGTTTGCAGATGGGATCATTCAAAAAACATGTTTGTAATGTCTCATAGCGAAAAGAAAATTCTTAACGAAAGAGAAATTATTTTTAACATCGACACAAATGACGAAGAATTTCTTTACTTAACAGGTCATGTCATTAATGGGAAAAATTTATTTCCTGCTATGGGATATATTTTCTACATTTGGGAAATGTTTGCATCACTAAATAAGAAAGAATATACTGAAATGCCTATTATATTTGAAGATATAAATTTTATTCGCGCTACAGTGTTAACACAACAAAATAAGATCGAATTAACTTTTTCGATTCAAAAAGGTGATCGCGTTACGTTCTTTTTTATTAGATTTATAATATGTTATACTTATAATAAATTTAAATTTATGTTTAGGTAGCAATAGGTTTGAGATTATTGAAGGACACACCACAATTGTTACCGGAAGAATACGAATTCCAACCAGCGATGAAAATACAAGAATATCTGCTAATTCAACTAAATATGCCGTTGATGGAGAAATGAATAATAAAGACATTTATAAAGAATTAAGGCTTCGTGGATACCAATACAGTGGCATATTTCGTGGATTAAACCGTGTCTCAGTTACGAAATCAAACGGCTCCATCGCTTGGGCGTTCAACTGGATAGCATTTATGGACAGCATGTTACAAATGATGATTCTGGGACAGAATACGAGAGATCTTTTGGTTCCAACAAGAATTTGTAAATTAACAATCGACCCAAAATATCACCTACATCTAATTCAGAATACTTCAATTAATAATAGACGTAAGTAATATAAATTATTCAGCAAGTAACATATATGCGTTCAAGCTTTTAACAATTTAATTGTATTTAAAACGTTTCAGAGCTTCCTGTTAATTATTACAAGCATTTAAATGCTATAACATCCGGAGGAATAGAAATTTATGGAGTTGTAGCTACATTTATACCTAATCGATTAAAAACAGTTAATATCGTTCTTGAAGAACATACTTTTGTTGCTCATCGTGATTTAGAATCATCTATATCGCTACAAAATGCAATAAGAATGTCGATACACCTTGCACTTGAATGTTGCAACATGTTAAATGTTAAAATTATCGAATTTCTTGATACCGATGATAAATTAACATCAGAAGATTTGAATTCTCCTCTCATTAATAAAATTCTGAGCGACTTGCCTCAAATTCGACATGAGACCAAACTTGTTACGAATCACAAAAATCTTCAAAATATTTCATTACCCGACAATATTTCTGTAACGGAAATGACTAAATTATCAAAAAATGAAAATTGTTTAATGGTCTTTTGTTTTAATATTTTAAAAAAGAATAAAGAGGAACTATATAAGCAGCTATTGTCTCTGTTAATGCCTCAAGGCTTTCTACTGACTTTGGAAGAATCTACTGACTGTGAATATTCGTATTTAAAAAAAAATAAGTTAAATATTATAATAGAGCGACAGATAAATAACAAGAAACTTTTATTATTAAGAAAACGCAAAATGTTGAGAAAATCAGTATCATGTTGTACATGTTAACAATTACGATTTTACATGGGTAGATACATTGAAATCAATTATAAATATGCAAAATAAATCTGATAGCGATAAAAATATAATACTGGTTGCAGAAAAGAATTTTGAAAGTGGATTACTAGGTCTTGTTAACTGCTTACGAAAAGAACCAGGTGGTGAAACAATTAGAAGTGTATTTATTCAGGATAGTAAAGCACCTGCTTTTTCTCTACATGAGCCGTTATATATGAAGCAGCTGCTATTGAATTTGCCAATTAATGTTATACGTTCTGGAAATGTATGGGGATCTTACAGGCATTTTCCATTATCAGCATTGGAACCAAAATTCGTACAGAATGCTTATATTAAACAGAAGGTACAATAAAAATGTTATTGCAAGTTTAATTATAAATAATAATTAATTATATTTATTCGCAACAGGTGCAAGGAGATATGAGTACATTGTGTTGGACAGAAAACAAAAAGCTTGTTGAAAATGAATTTAAAAATCTTGTTAATGTCATTTATGCGTCACTTAATTTTAAAGACATTATGTTAGCGACTGGTAGACTTACAATTTCCACACTATATAATACACCGCATGATTTTGAAAATTCTCTTCTTGGTATGGAATTTGTTGGTTTTAACACGCATAATGAAAGAATAATGGGAGTATGTTCAGACGGGTAAAATATAAAATATTAATACATATAAATTAATAATAATATATATAATAAATATTAGACATAATATAAAATAAATGAATCAACTTATGGTACATTTTAATGTTAAATATATAGATCTAAATATTTTTTGCAGAGGAATAACAAACGTTATTTTGGCTGACAAATATCTCAAGTGGGTCATACCAGATAAATGGACAATGGAAGATGCAGCAACTGTTCCAATTGTGTACAGTACGTGTTACTATGCTTTGTACATAAAGGGTAAAATGAAAAAAGGAGACAAAGTGTTGATTCACTCTGGCACTGGAGGCATTGGTCAAGCTGCAATATATCTTGCGCTTTCCGAAGGCTGCGAGGTATTTACTACAGTTGGAAATGTCGAGAAACGGCAGTTTATTATAAATACCTTTCCATCTATTCCTGAAGATAATATCGGAAATTCTAGAGATACAAGCTTTCAACAGATGATTATGCAACGAATTCGGTAGGTCCCGGGGCCGTAGTGACGCAGGGGATATCGACGGAATAGAACGGTAATAGCTTTCGCGAGTCGTGCATTGTCAAACGCGGAGACGTTGATACTCACAAACCGAACAGGAGTGTTTCGGGTGGTTGGTGTGGGCTATACCTCGCGTCTCTTACTTAGAAGGATATTCTTTGTGTAATAACGGGATCATAAAGTATTCCGGTAGTTGCATAATTCTGAAAATCCAACGGAAGGCTAACGCGATGGGTCTTAGAACTTTAGAGCATGATTACGTGTCGAACATCGTAAAGGCGCGATGCACCACGTATCGGATGCATTCTCGCGAATTCCGGAAAGAGACGGAGATCTCTGTGCTGTCGCGGTCGAAACGGACAAGTGGTACGACGCGAAGAAAGCGGAAGTCACGGCAGAGCCACAAAAACATATCGGGTGGCAAATCGCAGACGGGGAATTATATTTTCGGAAACCTCGTACAGAGATATCGCAAGCCGTGACGACCTAGATCAGTGGAAATTTGTGGTGTCAAAAGATAGGATCGAAATCATTCGCGAATGATCCACCGTATGAGACATCTCGGAATCGAAAAACGTATCGTCAGAGTCAGTGATCGCGATACTACTGGCCTGCATGCACAAAACGATCGTGAATTACGTGCAGTGCGATACTTCTGCCAGAAAACGAAAGTCGAACAAGAGCGTACCGGCCGGATTGATGGGACGACGCGTTATGTGCCCCGTGGACCGTAGTCGCCGTGGATATTATGGGACCGCTACCGATCAGTAAATCGGGTCAGTCGCATGTGCTCGTATTACAGGATCTTTTCACGAAATGGGCTGAGTGCCGACCACTCCGAAAAGCGACAGGACTAAAATTCGAAGCTATCGAAAATTTAATTATTCTTTCGATGCGCACCGGCGCGTATTACTCACAGACAACGAAACGGAATTTAATAATCGAGATATTAAAGAACCTACAAACAAATACGGCTCTATCATTCATCTGTTCCGCCGTATTATCCACAGGCTAATTCCGGTCGAGAGAATAAATCGCGTTTTAAAACCATGATTACCGCTTATTTAGAGAGATCACCGCGAATGGGACGTAATATATTAATGAATTTCGTTTCGCATATAATTCGGCGCATCACGAATCGTTGCAAACTACGCCCGCGTTCCTCAATTTTGGGAGGGAACCGCAAACTGGTAGGAATTAGGCTGGAAAAACTGAAGCGACGTACAGGTTGAGTCTACAGAGTTCGAAAATTTGGAAAGAGTGCATGAGCGCATTCAACTTTTACGGGAATGGATTATTGAAAATTTGCTGAGTGTAAAGATCGCCAATTTAATATCGGCGATCACTAAGAGGCAACATGTTTTATCGTCGGCCACGCAATACATTGCAGCCAAACTCGCAACCAAATTTCACGGCCCGTCGGTTATAATGGAAAGTTTTGTCGCCTGTCATTTATGAACTCGCGGATCAGTCGGGAAATGTAGCTGAAAGACTATGTTAAAGATTTGAAACCCTACGTACTCTCGTCTACCCTTTAGGCCAATAAAAAATGATAGCTACCGGACCCGCCATGGAGGACACGGTGAAAAAGAGAGACAACAAGCTGACATAATATACCTGATGGTACAGGTACTGGAACGAGTCGGGGTTCTGGGAGCGCCTGGAAGAGGTGGTTCTGCCAGCACTGACGGCTGCCCGTTGTACCTGGGCCCTGGAATACTTGCTGGCTGGGACACCGGGGTGGTGAGCCTGTGGACCAATAGAGTGGGGCCGGTGAGCGCCTGAGTGTTGGGTGGCGTCGGCGAGGGCGAGACGTGACGGAGGGCGTCGGTATTCCCGTCGCCACGCAACCTCCGGAGTGGGGAGAGGAGATCCGGACAACGTCCCCGGACGATTGGGGCAATCTGCCAGCAGTACGCAGGTGGGTGAGCCCTTCAAGGACCTGCGAGAGATCGATCGGGGGAGAGACACTGTCTCCCGGCGCGCCGAGAAGATCTGAAAGATGTCCACCGAGGAACAAAAACCACCGGTAAGGTTTGATAACAAGGAGAAACGGAAAGGCGACCAAAGCCCAACCTCAGGAGGCTCCGGGATGACTCTTGCCGTCCAAGATAAGAAGCCACGGAAGATGACTCCCAGAAGGCGCGACGCTGTTCGCTGGTACCGGGAGGAACGAGAGCGATGCTGGAACCGCGGTTCCAGGCATCACTTTATGCCCCGGTGCCCTCAACCCCGGCCACTGGCTTCGCTATCGGTGGGCGACGAGACGTGACGGTGAAGGATTGCCCGGACTGTGGACCCGCATGTGGAAGGCCCAGGGCTCCTACGTACCCGGACAGAGCAACCGAGACGAACCGACGCGTCCGTTGGAGGTGGAAAGCCGGGAACGAGAAAGAGCGGCGACGACGTCGGACAGGAACGGTCATAGGAGGGAGGACCGAAGAGAAAACGAAGAAGACTCCGGCTGCGCCACCTCAAACATTTTTTCTCTTTCTTCTGTCCCTTTCGTTCTTTGCCTGCGTCTACGGAATGCGGAGTCGACAACGACGACATTTAATGTGGGGCGAATGCCTGTAACATTACGAGGAAAACGACTGTCATCTTTTTTTTTTGATTTTTTTTTTTTGTTTAGTTGTCGGATAATAAGTTCAAGCCGGTTTTATTGTCGCGACCGCTTTTAAATTCCTCCCCTGCCGTTTTGTATTTTTTTTTGTGTGGTCTTATTATATTTTTTCTTCTTCTCCTAATTACTTCATTTTGTTTGTGTTTGGCGGCTTGGGGGTACCTATTCATTGGGCATAGCTTCCGACATCTTGTAAAAGGTTTTTTATTAAACAAAAGACTCCGAAGGAGATATGCACTTGGGTACTATTCCTTTCTTGTTAAAATACTGGGTCTTAGATTAAGCATTAATTTTGCGTAAGATAATCTCCGGAGACCGCCTGTTTTCCACTTGAAAGTATCAGGCGAGAAGCGGGGTTGCGGTGGAGGACCCTGATATGCTCCCTCTTGGCGTGGGGAGTTGTGGACGGCGGCTTTGGCTGCTGAGTCAGCCTCGCGGCCGTCACAAAGCGCGGCGGCGCTGGACGAGCCGCGATAGCATAGAGAGCGGAAGGGGGTCGCGGGAATTCCGAGGGTCTTTGATTTTGTTTAAGGCTGTGATACCAACAATCGCGGTGATGAATTTGTTGCTACTCGTATGTTGTCGAGATTACCGACTACCTTACCGCGGAAGGAGCGAGAGGAGCGGGACCGTATGCGGAGGCGCGAACGGCGGTTAGATGATGACCGATACGAGCTCGGGATGGGAGGCCACCCATCTCTGAGGGCCTTGGAGGAAACTCGCCTACGTACTCTCCGCCGGAAAACCCGCGAAGAAGCCTGCCATAACACGACCGCGAACTATTTGAAGCTCGCGCCAAACTATTAGTAAAGTGATAGGGCTCTGGTGGAGGGGCATATGGCCCCGTGGGAAATCGGCAACGTAGCGCGCGAAAAAAATCCGCGAGACGCGAGAGTGGGATACGCCGAGCCGTGCCGAAAAATTCGCGCGGTCCCCGCTCTTCCGTGTAGGCAGGCGCGTAGGCGGACAAAGACGATAGCTAGGGCGGGAAGGAGAGAGGTGACAGCGATTGCGAGGAGAGAGCGACGGCGAGAGAGAGAGGGGAGCGGGAGCGAGGACGGGCAGTGATCGTACGAGGGGCCCACAGCTTTTCATCGGTGAGATCTTCCACTCCGCATTGGTGGAAATATTACTTTAGAAACCTTCCGGGTTTCCGGGGAGACTCCGGCGTAGGCCTTTGTGATGAGACCGGCTGACGTAGAACGGGCACGCGGGCCCGCTAGAGTATTTGGTGGACTTTTTGTCGGGCAAGGCAAGGACTTAACGGTAGAGAGTGGCAGCCGAGGTCTGACGGCCGGTGTCCGAACCGTGGAAGCACCGGCACCGTTTATTTGCGTGGATTAATTTTATAGTTTGTGAGGCTGTCGTACGTCGCGTCCGTACGGGAGAGCTCTCGGCAGCAGCGCGGAGGTCGGAAGAAATATCACGCGATCTCGAAGCTTTACGACAGGCGATTCATTGCGTAAGTTCTTGTGTGTCGGTGAGTCCCCGCGAATACACATCGCGTGTGCCAGGAGGCGCGGCACCAAAACAGTCAGGGCCGACGCGAATTGATGGGAAAGTAAGATCCCAGGGGAGATACTTGTGGCGATCTAATAGCAATTCAAACCAAAAGCCACGCTCTAGGTGATCGCGCGAAGATCGAGCCCGCTCACGATTACGATAATTTTGTTATTTTTCTGTTATTCGTCATCATAGCTGTCTCTGCCCTGCTGGAGTATTAATAAACGGACTGAAAATTGTATCGCCCTGTTCGCGTACTTACCATTTTGTGCCGTCGTTTTTCGTCTGTCCGAAGAATTTCAGCCTGTGATACCCCTGCTCCTCTGCCCGGATGAGCCAGCCCCGCGCGACGGCCGTTTGAGTTTGCCGAATTATTAAGAGAATAAAACATTTGTGAATAGAATCGGCACGTGGCTGGGCCCGTGCCTGGCGCCCAAAACTACCGCGTTATCGGCTTACGCCGTCCCGCGCCGGGGTACGGCCGAGGCAAGTGACCCTCCCTCCTCCCCTTCCCTCGTGTCACGACGGTACACACGGATTTTCGCCTGTACACGGCTGCTTTTTTGAGTTTGTGACTTTCTCCTGTGGAGGAGAAAAGATATCGTGACAATATATATACATGTATATATATATGAAGAAAGAAACACACCAAAATAAAAAAAAAAGGAAAAAAGAAAAATATAATAATAATAAAAGGGTGAAAATAAAAATTCAGTAAATAAAAAGAATGGGGAGACACAAAATATAACAAGGGGAGAATTATATAAAAAAAAAGGAAAACAAATAATCAAAATATATATACAAGGAAATATATACACTCAGGAAAACTATATACCTACTAATCACCGGGTACGCGCCACAGAAGGCTCGGGTGTTCACCACAAACAGAAAAGGAAAACCCACGGAACTACACTACTTAACTCTAGCAGTGAAATAAAAGGAAAAAGGAAACAAAACAAGTTATAAATTCAACTTATATTCATTACAAAATACACAATAACATTTATTATTTAAACTCAACAGAACAAAAGGAAAAGAAACAAAACAAGTTATAAATTTAACCCATATTTATTACAAAGAATATACAAATTAATTTATGTCTAATCCAAAAGTCCTGTTAATATGGCAATTGATAGCCGCATTCGATAAAAATTTTTTTCGAAATTTAACGGAGCCATAAAGGATGACGTTCTAGCCTCAAAAAAATTATTAATCAAGTCGTCGGAGTGAAGGTGTTTAGCCGCCAACGCCAAGTTATAAAACCGTAATGGCCCAAACTCAGGATGAATGCATTCTCCGGCACCCGCCCGTCCATGGTAAGGCCCTAAGATAATGAGCCCATATACCCCGGTACTGGACTCAAGGGGAACAGCAGGCTGTTCTCGCTGGCACCCGTATCTGAGAGGGAGGGGGAACTAGCACCCGTCGAGGACTGGGCACCGATTCTCCCACCGGCGAAGGAGAATAAGAAAGACATCGGCCGGCAATTCTCCCAACCGAAATGTTGCTCTCGCAGAAAGGCTCTCTAGACACCTGCAAATCCTTGCGCTCCGAAGAAATCGCCAAGGGAGCCGAAAATCACCTGGGATCCACCTCACCTTTCCATCCTCTGGTGTCCTTCACTTATGAGCCGCTCCACTAACGAGAGCTGCAACGATCCCATGCGACACCGATACCTGCTCACTTGACTGGCGTAGCCATACTCCACTAAGAAAACCAAAATAAAATATAAATCTTGAGTTTCGCAAATAGCACAGAGAACTTACCTTTGGATTCGTGTTACAAGAAAAAAACTTTGCGAAGCAACAGACTAAGAATTTATCTTATATACTTACAGTTAACTACTCCCCACGAACCCTTATTTTTGCGCCCTACGTCTCCACCTTGATCAGAGAGCCACTGAATCTTCACTATAGCATTTCTAAGCCCTCTTAACACTCTTGTCCAACGGGAATCAATTCCACCCAAAAAAATGAGGAAATGTAAAGAAATACATATATTTTTCTTTATATATATATTTCATTTTAAAACAATTTAAAATTGAAGGAAAATGCTACAAGCCACGAAAAACGAAATTCTTTTAGAGTTAAAAATACTTGTAGGATTTCTTGCCCAGTGCCGGTGAAATGAATTATTTCAGGCAATATTATGGATAGATGAAGCTTTGTTCACCCCAAACGGGATTTAACTCTAAAATTTCTGTTTTGTGGGATCAGTCAACCCGCGGGCCATTCTGCCGCGCCTTCCAAATCCGGGTGGTACTGAATGTATGGGCAGAAGTAATAGAAAGTCAAGTTGTAAGTATTTTTAATACGTGAAAATTTATTTTATAATTGAAATTTGTAAAATTTTATTGACCTATTTCAGATCGGGCCGTTCTTTCTTTCTCCACGCTCTTAATGGCGAATTAAACGCTGAATTTTTAAAAATAATAATCTACCATTAAAGAAAATGTTCCGCTAAATTTAAGAATTAATATGATCTTACAACAAGACGGCGCTCCGCCTTACTTTTCAGGTGCGCGAAAAATATTTTAAATGAACATTTTCCTGGACATGGGACAAAGGAGGGGGCCACTCAGGCCAGCACGTTCCCCGGACATGAACGTGCTGACTTATTTCGTTTTGGGCCACATTAAGCCACATAGAGCTTTCCAGGTAAACAGGCCTATTGGGGAGATCACATTAAAAACTCATCGAGCTATCTACCTCAAAAGGTAGTGTGGAAACGATAGCGTTTTACCGTAAAATTATTAAAGAATTAGACAAAAAAATCGGAAATTGTTCTCGTTCGTGCGTATTCATTTACACTTCGCTTGCCTATAATGTCGCCTCGTCGCCGCGCATTGGCTCCGCCTCGTTCGCGTACATCGTCGCTTTGCTCGCCTATATCGTCGCCTCCCCGCATTGCTCACGCATCAATGGCCTGCGTCGTTTGCGTGCACCGAGGCCTCGCCTCAGCCCAATCTATGCATCGCGTGGGGAAAAGGCACCGATGCTCCGCCCCAAATTGCACAAATACCAAATTTTTATACGCTGATATCTCGCCTAATATCGCAAAATTTTCTTAAAATGGTATGGGACTTTTCGGATTTGTCTTGATGAGACCTACCTACCATATTCGGAAATTCCACTGATCGAAAAACACCCTGTATTATGCCTGCCTGCCACCGCTTCCAGAACTTGTATTTTGGTAAAAGATGCAGTTTTAGTTCCACAGATCAGCGACGACCAGACGGTGGATACAGATCGGACTTTGCAACATCGACGAGAGGACCAGGGAATTGTACATCGGGTCAGTCTACATGCCCTACAACTCCCCGGAATTACCGCCGCAAGAAAGTGTGAGTAAACTGGTCGAAATAGCCAGGATCGAAATACTTTGCCAGGACGCAAACTCCCATCACTTGCTGGGGAGCACGGATATCAACTAAGGAAGAAATTTACATGAATTCATTGTTAGGTCAGAGTTGATCATTCTAACCGAGGCAATGATTTCCTCACCCCTTCATGACTAAGAAGCACAGGGAAATTAATATCGGATATAACGCTTTGCACGGGTGATATAGCGGGCTTGATGAGAGACTGAGGTCTTAAATAAACCTTCGATAGGATCACCGAAGCATACGCTACACCTGCAAGCGGAAACGGAGATAACATGGGAAAGAAACCCAAGGCAGACCAGGTGGAAGACTGCAGACGAAATTAACTGCCCAGGTAACTATAATCCCAACCAGATTCCACACTAAAATAATTTAGACAAAGCAGCACAGAGCCGTAGGGTGATAATAACCAAGGCTTGAAAACAATTGTTTGGAGAGACAAAAAAAGTGGTAAAAGACTAGGTCCCATGGTGGAACCAAGAGCCAAGGTTCAGGTCGACTACAAGATGTCTTTTCAATAAGGCAAAAACCACTGGACAAGCTGCCCACTGGAGATCTTTAGGCAAGCCCAAAAAGTACAGCAAAGCCATTATTAAAGCCAAGCGCAAAAGGGATATTGGGTTGGAGGAATATTGTGAAAGTATCAAAGGAACAGCAGAGGCTTCGAGACTAAGCAAAATCCTCAGCACAAATGATAAATCGCATCTGGGCTGTATAAAGCTGCCAAATGGCAGATTTACAGATAACGTGGAAAGTACATTAACACACTTAATGGAAATCAACTTTCCGGGCTTCCAGACGAGTCAAAATAAGGCAGACTGAACAGGAGAAAAGCCTAGGGACATCCACAAGCCCAGGGAATGGTCACTGGCAGCCAAGATCGTGTACCCCAAGAGAATAGAATGGGTAGTAAACTTATTTGGCCCTTATAAAGCAGCGGGACCAGACGGCATATTTCCGACTTTATTACAAAAAGGTTCGGGGATGCTGATGGAACCACTAACAAAAATACTCAGGGCTAATATAGCTCTGAGATACGTTCCAAAAGCATGAGGAGGAACTAGAGTAGTTTTTATACCTAATCCGGGGAGAAACGGGCACATAGTTACCAAAGACTAGAGACCCATCAGCATGACCTCCTTTGTTTTAAAGACACTGGAGAGGCTAGTTAATGGATATCTGAAACGAGGGCCATTGATCCAACACTGGAAAATAAAGGCTACGCATTAGGAGTCTTCTTGGACATTGAGAGAGCTTTCGACAGCACTTCATATAAGATGATACAAGAAGCACTGACCAAACATGGAATATCAGTGGCACTGATTGACTGGACCCAGTGTATGCTTGCGAACAGGAGACTGAACGTTGAGCATGGGGGAGTATTAGTCCAAGGAACACCCACAAAAGAATGCCCACAGGGAGGAGTGCTTTCTCCTCTAGTGGTAAATAAACTGCTGAGTAAACTAGAAGCAGCGGGAGTCCTCACTTATGGCCATGCAGACGACATAACCATAATAGCAAGAGAGAAATTTCTTCCAATTCTTGGGGAGCTCATAGAAAAAGCACTCAAGATCACATAAAACTGGTGCCAGGTTAAGGGACTGACGGTTAACCCCGAGAAGACCTCAACCATAATATTTACCAGAAAATACGAACCGGAACCCATCAGGCCTTTAAAACTGTGGAGGAAGGAATTAAACTTTGTAACCTCGGTAATATACCTGGGGGTTTTTACTAGATACGAAACTGAGCTGGAAACTCCATTTGGATGATAAAGGAAAAGTTTACACGGCCTTTTGGGCCTGTAGAAAAGCACTAGGAAAATCCTTGGGCCTTAAGTCGAAGGTAGCACTATGGCTGTACCAAGCCGTGCTATTACCCAGGCTTACATATGCAGCAGTGGTATGGTGGCCCAGAGTGGTAAAGGTGAAAACGAAGAACCTACTAAAGAGCCTACAGGGAAGTTATTTGAGGGCTTCAGTAGGGACTCAAAAAACGACGAAGCGAAGGTGCGCCAATAATAATTTCTTAGCGTTCACTCATGCTTTCTCTCTCACACGCACGGGTCGCGAGCGGGATAGAGCATAAGAACGCCTTCCATCAAATACCCCCCGTTTTCTCGCTCTTTTCGGCGTTCCGCGCCTCACGTACGCGATCCGCGGTGAGGCCTCATGCACACTACTCCACCTAACGCGCGGGAGCCGCCGTCGCCGCAGTGCGACAGGCCATTATTGCCGGTCACTGTACATTTACCATCTGTCTCAAACAACTCTGCTAATATTCTCATACAGGAAGATGATCTTTCTAACAAAGTCATTGGGGATGCAGAATTTTCAAGGTATGATAATCTTAGCACTCCTTCCAATAAAAAACGATTTTCGGATTTCTCTGCTGCCAAGACGCAGCAGAAACTTTACAATCAGCCTGCTGCTAATATAAATAAGAGACAAGCTCAAGATATAAATGACAATAATAGTCCCTCAGTTTCAACTCCTGCATTGAAATCTAAACCGGTGTTAAAATATTCAGCTCAAGATAAAGCACCCTTCACTCTCATGGTAATCTCAAATAATAATAATAACGATAACGTTCATCCATTACTTGTCACACAATCACCTATTAAATCAATTTATACTAATATTAAAGTTTGCAAAAAAGTTGGCAAAGGCAAAATTTTAATAGAGTTACACGATTATACTTCCGCAAATAAAATTCTTGATAATGTTAAATTAAATGATCTGGGTCTTAAAGCATTTATTCTCTCGTATAAAATTTCCAGATCTGGTATTATCAGACATGTGCCTCAGGAGATTTCTCTGGAGGACATACTCAGGTATATTGAAAATCAGACATTAAAATCTGTGGCGGCCGAGATGACAATCGGACAATTGACACTCGGCGCGCCACAAGATAGACATTTAATGTGAGAGGCGCCATCCAAAGACGGTGTCTCGTGCGACCTTGCTACTAGGGCATACGCAACTTCACATCCACCATTTATCGAAACCGGCCCCGAGCCGGGCAATGGAAAAATTCAGCAGCGTCCGTGGACTATTACGGAAATGGACAGTTTGGTCACGACCTGCGCAGCTTGCCACAATCGGCACCCTATTCCCACCCACTCACGCAGTGAAATCACCGCGCTTACTACACCAAATCGTGTCCACGGGGGACCACGAGGACTGTCCACCAGCACCAAGCCTGGTACTCGCTCTGACCCTGTTGGGATAAAGGAAAGGTAAAGGTTAGGAAATGGTCAAGAGACCATTGGTCGTAGGTTAGGACCCTACCTAATAATCCTGGCAAGGATTCTACGGCCTCCAGGATTAAAGAAGCCAGTGCGGCACTCATCTTTAGCTATTAGAGTGGAAACCGCAGCTGGCTAATTTCACGCCACCTAGCCTCACACGGCCTCCACGTATATTTCTCGCTCCAAGAGACATCCGTATCTGGAGGTATACAAGTCCTTGGTGGAATGCGACGTCAAGCCTACTCTCGCCTATCCCACCAACACCACCGGTGCGGATAGAGCGAGGAGTACAGGTCGGTCCTTGTACCACGGAGAGAGTAATCCAACACGCTCCCGTGGTAACAGATTCAGAGACGCAATATGACCTTTGGGTCACCACTTCCTCATCGGACGCTGAACTATTAGTATTACCAAGAGACGATAAATGGGGCCCGATAAAAGTAACCCTCACGGCGCCTCATATCTTTTATAGAGAAAGGAAATTGTAACCACGCTACGCGCAAAACTTTTGTAAAGCACCAGTGGGTGCGATTTAAACTATACACAAACAACCTGTACATATACCTGTAAATACACACTGTAAATAGTTGAAACTCGGCGTCATCTTTATTCAAGCCAAAAATCTATCCGCAACGATAATGCCTACAAAATCCTTGAGGTACATAGGCTGAACAGGAGAATTAATTCAGAAGAAGGTATAAAATATGTTCCATCTAGAAATATTTGTATCAGGTTCAGCGGTCAGATTCTACCACACCGAGTCTTTTTATATAAAACCTCTCATGAAATAGTTCCATTCATTCCTAAATCTAAAATTTGTTTCTCTTGCTTCAGACTTGGGCACGTTGGTAAAGCGTGCAAGAGCAAATCAAGGTGCCTTTATTGCGGAGGTGCTAAACACACTGATAATATTTTTTGTTCTGCATTTAATCAACCCCCCAGTTGTCTCAATTGCAAAAGCGCTCATTTGGCCACTTCGAGAAATTGTGCTGCGTTTATTCTGCACCAAAAAATACAAGCTCTTGCCGCAACTAAAAATATTTCTCTTTTTTAGCCAGGGAAAAATCTCTTCTTGCTTTTCCTTTAATGGTTTATTGGATCTCAGGTTTGATTTAAAAAATTTTCCTCAATATAAAACCTCTGAATCTCCGTTCTCTACCTCAAATTTGAATTCCTTTAATAGATTTTCTATTTTAAATTCGTCTGACATTCCTCAAGAATTTTCTTCATCTTACTTTTCATACTTTGAGATTTGCTTTAATTTCATTTCTGCTCTAAAAAAACCTTCCAAGTCTTCCTCAATAAAATTAATTTCCTTCGATGCAAGGACTAACCGAAATAAAAATGTGATTAAAAGTCCTGCTTATAACTTTACCTTCTCTTCAAAGAAGAAAAATTTAGTTTTATTTCCTATTTCTAAACCCGTTTATTATTTTAATTCTTCTCTTTCTCCTCTCCCTTCACTCGCTTTTTCTTCCCACTCGGCTTTCCATCCTCATCCTGCTCCACATTCTCCGTTTTCAAATTCTTCTTCCGCTTCCACTTCGGATTCGCCTTCTTATACTTCTTCCTTTTTTTCTCCCTCTTCTCTTACTTGCCTTCCTTCCAACCTTTTTTCACCTATCATTATTGTTAATTTGATTAATTCCATATTACATAACCTTACTTCTAATCCACATTTAGATGCTCCTCAACATCAAATCATTTTAAACTCCTTTAATTTCTTATTTTCATATATTAACTCTATTAATCAAGTATCTTCTAACAATAATAGGAACTCTGCTATCTCTTCTTCTCTTAATTAGTTTCCTTTCATCTCCTCGGCCTTCCAAGTTATTCTATCTTCTATTTTTCTCTATTCATTCAATTTGTCATTCTTTAGTAATATTTAATTTGATTACTTGATTTATAAAATGTCTAATAATTCTTCTCCCTCTTTAAAAATTCTTCAATGGAACTGCCGAGGTTTTTATAGCAAACTACATATCCTGCAACAAATTTCTCAAGTTTAGGACATCATTTGTCTCCAAGAATCTCTAATCTCTTCTCGTAAGCACTTTCTTCTCAAAAATTTTTAAACTTTTTTGATCCCTTCCTCTGAACCAAGAAGCAGTGGTGTTTGTACTTTAGTTAAGGTAGGCTTTGATAATTTTCATATTGATTTATCTTCCTGTTTACACAAGTCCATAGAAATTATAGGAATCGGTATCAAAGATAACTTTAATAATCAATTAGCGATCATTAATATTTATAGGCATTCTGGTACCTTTACCCCTTCTCATATTTTTAAAGAAATTTTTAATTTTCGGCTTAAATATAAAAACATTTTATTTTTAGGAGATTTCAATTCTCATCATTACCTCTGGGGAGATATTAGAAGGTCTGCGGTGTATGATTATTTGACTAATGCCATTGATTCTAATGACTTGTTTATCTTAAATAACTCCTTTCACACTTATTTAAATGTCTTTAATAATTACTCCTCAACTATAGATCTCTCAATAGCATCAAACGACATCTCTTTGTCCTGCGAGTTTGATATTTCCGATAACTTATTTGGCAGTGACCACTTCCCTATCTTTATTAAAGTTAATTCTTTCATTCACCCCTTTTCCAGATTTAATTATAAATTCAAATTAAATAAAGAAGAAATTGTGTAATAGAATTAATCTAGTTACGGTGAGAGATCCTAGATCTTACGGGTAGCGCGGAAAACTTATCACGCGAGAAGCCGAGTCAACCTGATGGCCGGAATGGGCCACGTGCCACCAAGATGATTGCGTCCGCGAGCGTCGACTATTCACACGATATGAGCGGTCCTTGATTATTTAAATGAGCAATGAGTAAACCGGCGCGGTGATTAACACAAACGAGTAGTCTTAAGGAAATAAGACGTATTCCGCAAAATAAGCGCGCATAGCGAGAACGCCGTGAGCATATGCTCGAGCACGTTGCTACCACGTGCACGGACAGTGAGGCTGAATCCGTACTTTTCGTGAGCCGACTGCCTTTACAATGAATGAGATAGATTCTCGCACTTCCTGACTAACATCGCTTGATCACCGGTCACTTTATGAATTGAGCTAACACCACAAAAACTATGAGAATTCAGAGACACTTCGAGAGCCGTCCGTACGCACTGACATTCGGAACAAAAAAAAGCATTAGAACCAGCAAATGCCGCACATGGCGCGGATTATCGATAAATTGCCGGTCTGCGACGTGGTGCCATCGCGTAATTATGCGCGACACTAATCAAAAGCGCGGTCTCTCCGAGTCCGTTAAATCGCGAACAAATTAAATCGTTAAGTTATTCACTAAAAATCAATTCTCCGGCCTTAATTGAAAATTATTCTGGCAATCCTTTCGTTGATTTCAGCTCCTTCTCCAATT
Source organism: Cardiocondyla obscurior (assembly GCF_019399895.1). Taxonomy (NCBI): domain Eukaryota; kingdom Metazoa; phylum Arthropoda; class Insecta; order Hymenoptera; family Formicidae; genus Cardiocondyla; species Cardiocondyla obscurior. The sequence goes on along the minus strand of NC_091890.1, from coordinate 215,935 downwards.
TTTTGGAAGAAAACATAAATTGAGTTTTCGAAAGACCTCAAAAAAAACAGGGTTCTTATATTTTTCGTTCAAATTTCAGCCTTGGCCCTTGGTGGAACAAAATTTGCGAAGCAGCTGTTAAAGAAAGAAAACAATCTCTAAAGGCTTTCAGGTCAAATCCTTCTATCTCTAATTTTAATAATTATAAAAATGCAAATTCTCGTTGTAAAAAGGTTTTAAAGAAACAGAAGACTTTAAGTTGGCGGAATTTATGCTCTGACTTTAATAAATTTATTCCTTCCGATTTCTTGTGAAGGTTGATTAGAGTGTTTAGGAATAGGAAATTTAACGCTTTGAGTGCTCCTCATTCAAATTTCATAACTGATTGTGAGGCCTCTATCTCTTAGATATGCCCCTCCTCATGTAATCCGGATTTTGAAAAGGCTCTTGCTGCTCCTCAGGTGTTGGATCAATCTAATTTTGTGTGTCAGGCATGGGTGGATGAGGCCATCTCTTTGGATGAATTTAAAATATTTCTTAAATCCCTCAAACTCAATTCGGCTCCTGGTTTTAATAGATTCGATAACAAAATTATAAGTGCAATTCCTAATTCTGTCCAATCGGTTTTGTTAAAAATTTTTAACCAATTCTTTGATCAGGGTATTATCCCTCATTTATGGAAAACCTCTCTTATAATTTTTATTCCAAAGGCAGGTGGTAAAGGGGTTAGACCTAATTCTCTCCTGTCCTGCTTATTAAAATTATTTGAAAAATGTATTTATCTCCGTTTAAGGTGGTATGTAGAGGCCAATTCCATTCTGCCTGATTTTCAGTTTGGTTTTCGTCGCTCAAAATTTTGTCTAGATAATCTTGTAACTTTGACAAACGATGTTAGAGCAGCTTTTATTCTTGGCAAGAATACGGTATGTGTATTTGTCGATATTGAAGGGGCATTCGATAATGTTATTCCTAGCATCCTCATTCAAGATCTGCAGAAGATAGACATTCCATATAAAGTCAGGAAATTTCTTCTTAACATTTTGACTAATAGGGAGATTCTTTTTCTGATTAATGGTTCAGTGTCCACTTCTTTTCTTGCAAACAAAAGGACTCCCCAAGTCTCTATTCTCAGCCCCATACTTTTTAACATTTATTTAAGAGAACATGGTGATTTTATTGATTTGGACACCAAGATTATTCAGTACGCTGATGATATTGTTCTTTAGTTTTTCAGCAAAGATTCCATTTTGGCCGCTGCCTCTGTCAATCGCTACTTAGCAGGTATCTGTAAATTTATCTATCTAATAATCTATCTAATAAACAAATATCTATCTAATAAAGGTTTATCTTTCTCTCCCAATAAATCTAAACATATGTTTTTTCTAGAAAAATCCCATTCGTCAGATTATTTCTCCTCTATCTATTAATAACGTTATTATTCCTTTTGTTCACTTAACTAAATTTTTAGGAATCTTTTTAGACTTTAAAATGCATGGAAAATTGCACTTTGAATTTAAATAATATAATTTCTTCTCTTGCAAACACCTCGTGAGGAGCTCATCCTCAGTCGCTTTTAAACATTTACAGGTCCTGCCTCAAAAGCATAATTGAATACGGCAGTTTGGTATTCAGAGTTTGTAATAATAAGTGCGTCCTTACTGCAATTCAAAGATCGCAATACAGAGCAATTAGAACCGCGCTAGGTTTCAGGAAGTCTACTCCGATAAACGTTACTCTGGATATAGCTAAGGAAACTCCCTTGTTTTCTAGATTCAAATATCTTACCTCTAAATATTTATATAAACTATTTTCGTTCAAATACAGTATTACTCTTAACAGCTTATATGGCTCTAAGCACAATCTTTATTCCGTGGGTAAAAGGACCAGAGCTCGTAACAAAATACCGATTTTTGATTTATTTTGCAAATTGGAATTTCAGAGAAATAATGTGTTTAAGTCTGTCTTTCCTCCTTCATTCAATTATGAATATTCTGCCTTTAGTTGTTGTATTTCTTATTCTGCCTTGAAGATTAATTCACTTCCAAGTGATATCTCTATTAATAAAATTTTTAATTTTGCCATCTCTCATCTTACAGATAATGCCGTTTTTTTTTACACGGATGTCTCTAGGGATCCTTCTATTCCTGCTGTTGGCTCGGGTATATATTCTCCAGATCTCAATTTCAAAATCCTTCACAGACTCCCCTCAGATACCTCTGTGTTTTCCGCCGAAGCATGGGCTATCTATCAGGCCCTTCTATTTATTATTCAGTTAAAAATTGCTAAAACTGTAATATTTACGAACTCCAAGAGCTGTCTCGACGCACTATCCTCTCATCATATCATCATATCAGGACAATTATTTAATTACTCTAATTAAGTCTAAATTTGTACAAGCTAGGGATCTTTCTTACTCCGTTTCTTTCTTTTAGATTCCATCTCATGCAGGTATTGCAGGAAATGAAATTGCAGACTCCATTGCAAAATCTGCTTTACAATGCCATTTGCTTTCATATTATAAAATTCCATATTCTGATTTACATGCAGTATCTAAATCTATTTTAAAATTTATTTTGAAAATTTTGTGATTGAATCATCTCTGTCTAAGGGCATTCAATATTTTAATCTTTACCATAATAATTCTGTTAAACCCTGATATTATAATGCAGCATATACCCGCCCTATGATGATTGATTAACAGACTTGGTAGTGGCCACTATAATTTAAATTTAAGCTTGTACAAGAAATCTCTCCACTATACAGATCTCTGCTCCTGTGGTTTCGCCTTTCAAAGTATTGATCACGTTATTTTCAATTGTGATCTTTATGAATCTAATGCCCATTACTTGCGTTTATACATAGCCAAATCATTTCCTGACGACTTCATCCAAAAAACCATAATTAATATTATTGCTAATCCTACAGTCAAGTTTTGTCGCCTCCTGGTTTCATTCATCAAGTCTGCAAACCTTTCAATTTAATATTTCCTCTGGTCCACTTGTCCAACATCATCATTGTAACTGGTCGTAATATCCCGTGGAAGGGATAGGAGCCATTAATTGTAGAAGAAGAAGAAGAAGAAGCTCATGGTGACGTTGATCGAGTTGCACGTTTGCTCAACAAAAACGTTAAACCGTTGCCTGACAAAGTACGTCTTTCTGACTGAAATTCTTACGTAGTCATCACACACACACAAAACAGCTAGGGTAATTCGTTAAATTTTTTACCACTTTATATAATTTATTTAAAGCAGACATATAAATAAATAATTTTGTTAGCTTATATATTGTAATATATTCTGCAATCTTTTATTATTAATGAGTTTTATGCCAATAATTTTTTTATTTTCTAAATTACATAAATAATACAAAAATATTTTAAATAATTTATTACGTCTGAAGCCGTTTCCTCGAGCAGTTGCTTCCTCAATAAACGCTACTTTAATAAAACTTTGACCAAAACTAAGGTCCACGGACACAGAGATAATACACTATAGCAAACGGAGGCGTCATCAATCAAAATTATTAAAATGAAATCTAGGGGGAAGAAATTTTTCTTATAATCGATGAGGTAACCCGTCCAGTAACCGGAAGTAGACAACTCATTTCGACTAATAATTCGGTCGTAAAACTTCAATTGGTCTTAGTGTATTTATCGCCTTGAGCAGTATGCTTTTGGCTAATCAGTGAAAAGTCGTAAAACAAAACAAAGGCTCTCGCAACTGCTGACACTTAGAAAAGCTCTCCTGCATAGCGAGAGTACGGTCACTGTGACTCCCCCCCCTTCAATTTTATTATTCTGGATAAAGAATACAGAGAACTTGTTTCTGCCATAAAAAATATTAAGAGAATAAAATCAGATAAAGACATACGATGGATCTGTCTAAAACTAAAACATAAAGAGATGCCGAAACAAACCGACGTTGCGCAACGATCACCAGGAGATATAATATATATTGTCACGTTATCTTTTCTCTTCCACGAGGGAGAGAGTCGCGAGCAAAAAGAGACGGCCGTGCACGGACGAAAAATCCGTGTACCGTCGTGACACGAGGGAAAGGGAGGGAGGACGGGTCGTGGTTCCTCAGCTGTATCCCGGCGCGGGACGAACTAGTTTTGGGCGCCAGGCACGGGCCCAGCCGTGCCGATTCGATTCACAGAGGCTATCTCCTTTTAATGATCTCCGATAAATTCCAACAGCCGTCGCGCGCGGGGGCTAGCTCATCCGAACGGAGAGGGGCGAGGTATCACAGACGGAAGTTCTCGGACCGGCGGAAACAACAGCACAAAATGATAAGTACGCGAACAGGGCGAGTACAATTTTCAGTCCGTTTATTAATACGCAACGGAACGAGACAATTACGACGAGTAACAAGAAAATAACAAAATTATCGTAATCGTGAGCGGGCTCGATCTTCGCGCAATCCCCTAGATCGTGGCTTGAGTTTTGAACCGCTATTAGGTCGCCACGAGTATCTCCCGTAGCTCTCACGCCGGCCCTGACTGTTTTGATGCCGGCCACGCGCCTCCCGTACACGCGGCGTGTTTTCGCGGGACGCAACGACACACAAGAATTCACGCGTAAGATCGCCCGTCGTAAACAAGATCGCGTGATTTCTTTTCCGACCTCCGCCGCTGCCGAGGGCTCTCCGTGCGGACGCGACGTACGACAGCATCACAAATAATCGAATTAACCAACGCAAACAAACCGTCCCGGTATGTCTCGCGGGGCCCAACCACCGGCCTTTAGACGCCCGTCGGCTGCCACTCGCTAACGTTACGTCCTTGCCTCGCGACAAGGGTCCACCAAAATAATCTAACGGGCCCGCGTGCCCGTTTTATGTGGCCGGGTATCGTCCAAATCCGCGTCGGCCTTCCCGGGAGGCGAAGGGCTGTACAATACAATAATTCCGCAATGTGAGTGGAAAATCTCACCGAATAAGCACGCCTTGACCTCTTGAGACGTCCTCGCTCTCCCTCGCACTCTCTCTCTCTCCCTCGCTCTCGCTCGCCCCGGTCGTCTTCGCTCACTCTCGCTATTGCTCGCTAATTCTCGCCGATCGCCCGTCTATTACGCCGGTCTACACGGAAGAGAGCGAGGACCGCGCGAATTTTTGGCACGAGGCCCGGCGTATCCCCCACTCTCGCGCCTCGCGGATTTTTCCGCGCTGCGTTGCCGATTTCCCGCGGAAGCCGCTGCCCTCACAGAGCCCTATCGGTACTAGCCGGGTGGCGCGGGTTTCGGATAGTCCGTTGTCGCAACAATTCTCCCGCAGGTGGTTTTCGGTGTTGAAACGTGTAGGCGACAAGCCTCCTCCACGGTTCTCGGGATGGGCGGCCTCCCATCTCGGGCCCGCATCCGGTCACCCCTTTTTCTGGAAGTTTGCGCCTCCGCCTATGGTCCGCTCCTCTCGCTCCTCCCGCGGCAAGGACAGTCGGCATTCTCGGCAACATACGGTAGCAACAAAATCCACCAACGCGATCGTTAATTACCGCCTCGAAAAAATAACGCTACATCCTCCGGAGATTTCCGCGACCCCTTTTTGCTCTCCTCGCTATCGCGATTCGTCCAGCGCCGCTGCGCCTTTGTGACGGCCGCGGGGAGTTGCGACGAAGCAGCGAAAGCCGCCACGTCACAATATATATAAAAATAATACCCAGCAACAGCTAAGAAACGTCAAGGCGACTGGTGTCGTAAAAATTCCAAACAATAAATCAGAATTAGAGCAGAATGCGGAAATCAGAAGATGAGACAATACTCCCTCCCTTTGATTTTTTCGGCTATATAAGCCTCGCGCTTTTAGGGCGAAAGCACTACCAAATTTAGAAGCAGAGTATTAACATCGTGACTCTGCCCGATTTCTTCGCGAAAGAACAAGTAAAAAAAAGAAATCTCATAGAAGAACTCCATGCAACATCTGTGGGTCAGAGACTCAATGCCTTCACCAACTTACTTAAACAGAAAATACGAAACTGTTAAAAGATTTGAATATGTTAATTAGTATTGTCACCGCCGCGGGGTCAGCACCTCGTGGCCGATCACCGGCGACAGATCGATATCAATCTGTCGTTCGATATTTTGCCTCCGATTCTCGAAGGCGTTGCCGGCTCGAGTATCTCAATGTTCACTCAGCTGTGCCTAGCATCGTCTTGTGGGCAACAAAGTTCTCGAAACTCTAGAAGATTACTCATAGATCGACTCATCTGGAAGACTCAAGCTATTGTCTAAAGTGCAACTCAGCCAGTGCATCTTCGCCGTGTGCAGATTCGGCGAATTGACTGGCAGACATCATTTTGCAGCACGAGGCGTGTTTAATCTCGTGCTCAGTTACTCAAAAGACTTAGCAGCGTCTCAGCGTTAGAATTATTATAATTTTGATTGCAGTTACCACTCAGTGCAAACTCTTACTAACTCTTGACTCAATAGTAAACTCAGTGAAACTCATATTAGCATCAGTGCGGATCTCAACGGGCAAACACGTGCCCATCGCGTGCCGCCGCGTGGCTCTAAATCGAAGGACTTCCATCCGCCTTTTCGTACGATCTCAAACCGGCCACGATCACGTAACATCCCCGCGGCGTTCGTATAAATTCATTTAAAATTTGTAAAGCCTCATTTTTATACAGAAACCATCATTCAGCCTACCTCGCTCACCCCTGAGGAAGCAGCAACAAAGACCGCCAGACTCTAAGCCGCAACCACTAGAAGTGAGTTAATACATAAATCTTAAAAGAAAGAGAAGACATCACAACATTTAATAAAACCTCCCTGAAAATTATAGTGTCATATTCCATGAATTTAACGCGTCAACAACCTACCGAGAATTTGCGACCTGTTCCATCTGGACCATCAACACATCTCAATTTAACTAATTCGACCCCTTCGCGCTTATTAACGAATACAATTACTTACACTACACCGGATATCACTCAAACGGCGCCGTGCTGTAATAAATTCATTCCTACAGTTTCTCAATCTAATAACAGAGGTTTAATCTATCCCCCATTCGAAATTGATTCGCATCTATTCCCTTCTAATTCTCAACCTTCTTCAAAATCTAAAAATTATTATCCGTTTATAGTTTTAGATTTTCTTACCTCGATATTCCGTCAACCTACCGTTATTTCTCACCCCAAAAAAAACTCCTCTACCTACGTTCCCGATAACAATCCACCAAGTTCCCGTTTTTATGAAACCAAAAATTATCAATATCCTCCTAACCGAAAACCTCCAGGGTGTTGCAATTGTGAATCTCAATTACCACACTGTGCCTTTCATATGTGTGGTTATCAAAGCGGAAGGAATACCGAATTTCGTACACCGCTTCCTTGCTCGTCATGCTCATTTTCAATCGAACAGCTTGAAAGAAATTGTATTTGGACAGGCTTTCATTATATTCATTATAACAACAGAGCAGAGATAAGCAAATGTCCTTTCAGGTCAACCCATTCTCCATCCTTGATTCCTAGAACCTCTCATTTTTCCCAATTATTCCCGTCCTGTCGACACTCTCATGCACACTGCCATTCACACATTCATCAAGAAAACCATATGTAAAGTCACTCATACCGAAAAATTGTACACCCGCGAACATACACAAACATCTACAATAATATTTTTATTTAAAGCAAAAGTCGAATATAATTGTAAATTACATTCATCTATTTAAGCAATAGTCTACCGTCAAAGTGTAAAACCTTTTCAATTTAAATAAAATCAATTACCATTCACTTACAAACTGGTTCTGGTTTTTTTTTGCTTAAAGCTTGCGCGGCTCTATCCTAATAAATAAGATTAAATTCTTTTATTAAAAAAGGGCCATAGGCCGCACGCGTTTCGGAAATGGCGTCAAAGCGTCTATTAAGGCGTTGACCCAAGGTTCAAAACCTTGGCACGTGCGCCTCTGCCGCAACGATACGGTCCCTTCCTTTGTATCAGCGGCAATAAAAGTTTTTGCTCTGTTGCATCGGTAACCTTCCGATTTTCCTGAATCTCTCTTGACTTCAGGCTTCGAACGTAACATAATTAATTACTTCACAAAAGAATAAAGTTGAAAAAATTGGATAAATTGATTAACATCGTCCAAAAACTTCAAGCCTATCGTAAAGCGTTAAATTGAATTCCGCTTTTAATTGCTCGCGATGCTGACTGGAAAGCTTTATTAACGGCTTTGAGAGCATCTGACAGCAATATATTAATTTCATCTATTAATTACTTACTTCACTATTGTATGCGGTATGATCCTTATAAAGCGTGGCACGTGTCGCTTAAATTGAATATGTATAGTATATAAATAAGTTCTCATAAAATACATTTATTTAAATCACACATATACATATTGGAAAAAATAATGAATTATGAGGAAAAACTTAGTATATTCTTTATTTTAAATGTATTTTATTCTAAAAAATCTTAATTTATAATTAAGTTATAAAACTGGTTTATTGTAAATCAAGAGACCATATAATAAGAGGTCAAGGATAAAAAAACTAATCTTTTATTTTTATTAATACAATATTTGAAACTTGCGGTATGAACTTGGGGTAATGTATTTTTAGTTTTTACTTAAGACTTAATTTGTGATAAAAGATTTAAGTGTGAGAAAAACCTTTATGCGACATTAATTTGTACTGAAGAGATTAAATATAGTTAATAAAGAAATTTTATCAGACATTAACAGAAGAGATTTTCAAGTATTTTTGGTGCGCGGCTCTTAATTAGTAAGTTTTATCGGGTACGGTTGCGCGAAGAAATTCAGAATTTTTGTCGTGTTTCAGAATAGCCGGGGGCCCTTATTGCTCGCCGCAGCAGGTGGTCATGTGGAAGTGTGTGAGATCCTGTTGCTGCAGGACGTCGACGTTAGCAGCGTTGATGATGTGAGTAGTGTTGCATAAATTCTGTTTTATTAAATACTTTACATAGTCTAGAATATCAAAAATGTTTTTTTTTCCCCGTTAATTCTAAAAGCGTTTATTAGATTACATAGATTTAGTTAAACTTTCAAACGTAACATTTTTGGAAAACTTCAATTTTTTTTTTAAACGTTACCAACAATAAACGAAAGATTTTTATGATAGTATTACCGATATACTTTCACACATTGCATTGTAGTATTCGTCTTTGCATAGTTGTTTATACCTTTCCAAAAAAAGAATAAAAAAAAAGATTATACCACCGTGACAGAATTCGAGCCTGCAATCTTCGGATCCGAAGTGGGACGCCTTATTCGTTAGGTCACACAATCTGTAAGGAGTAGTTCCCCTATACATGAAAATCTGTGATCAACTTTTATGAAAATCAATATCTTTGACATAATTATTTAATTTTTATATTTACATTCTTATTTGTGCTTTGTTTTAAAAAGAAAAATAATTTGTTATTCAATGATTAAAATTTCGATAAAAAAAACATGTGTGTGAAGTTGGCATCTCAACTGTTGTAACACGGTAATTTCGGGTCCGGAAAGCTCGTCGGAAGCCAGAGTGCGAGTGTAAAGAACCGAGACTTGGTTAATCGTAAAATAAAGGATTTATTAATAAGAAATAATGTAGAGTCAAAATAATACACTTAATCTAATAATTGAAACAAAGGAATAAACAAAGTAATAAACTAAAGATGAATTGAACAAAACGGCCACCCGCCGTGAGCTGGATTCCAGGGGAACGCTAGTGCGGGTCGCTTTGGGACGTATTCTAGGTAACAGGCCGTATCGGGCATACAGGCTTCCGCGGTTGCGAGTAAGCGACGCGGGTTACAGGACGGGCCGCTCGGGCCGTATCGATCGTACAGGCTTCGCGTTCGCGAGTCGGCGGCGCGGATCACAAGCCAGGCCGCTCGGGCCGTATCGGTCGTACAGGCTTCGCGTTCGCGAGTCGGTGGCGCGGATTACAAGCCAGGTCGTTCGGGTCGCATCGGTCGTACCGGTCTCGCGTTCGTGACTCGGCGGCGCGGAGTACAAGCCAGGCCGTTCGGCCGTATCGGGCGTACAGGCTTCGCGGTCGCGAGTCGGCGGTGCGGTTTACATGCCAGGCCGTCTGGGCCGTGTCGGTCGTACAGGCTTCGCGTTCGCGAGTCGGCGGCGCCGCGACTTAATTTGCCTACGAGACGGAACGCGTGAGAGAGAGAGAGAGAGAGAGCCGGGAGCGCCCGGTCGAAGGAATGCTCGGGAGCGCCCGAGTCTCGGAGATGTCGGTATCGAGGACGGCCGGGAGCGCCCGGTCGAAGGAAGGCTCGGGAGCGCCCGAGTCTCAGAGATGTCGGTGTCGAGGACGGCCGGGAGTGCCCGGTCGAAGGAAGGCTCGGGAGCGCCCGAGTTGTGTAGAGCGAAGTCGGTTTCGGAGGCCGGGTGAGCCCGGTCGAGGAAGACTTGGGAGCGCCCAAGTCCTGGAGGATCGGATGCTGGGGTGCTCCCCAGCGCGGAAAAGGTGCCTTGTTTGCGCTCGAGGCAGCTTATATACCCGTGGGCCCGGGAGTGGGGGACACTCCACTCTCGAGCGGTCTGTGGCGGCGCGCGGTGTGGGCGGTTGGGCGGCCCGTGTTACCCGCTACGGTAATCCGCGCTACGCGCTGCGGGCGGCTGGTCGGCCCGCGCGTAAATTAAATTTTGGCCGGGGCCGCGCGAAGTCTTTGGCGAACGGTGATGGTCGCGGCGCGGGGTCTGGAAAGTGCAGTTTTCGTGGCTTAGTGCCACACTGTTAGTATCTCATAAATAAACTTTATATTTTCTTGCATCCAGCATAGTTCTACAGTTCTTGATAAGTTTTAACAATGGTTCCGCAGAAAAAAAAAATTAAAATCGATTATTTATAAATAAGATGCTAACTTCCGATTACATCTTGTAGCATCTCATCGTATTTCAATTCATTGATCACGAACAAAGAATAAGAAGTAAAGTTCCACTACTTAGAAACGTTTTGCCAATAGTTCTGACGATTCCGCGGAGTTTTAACATCCATTATCGTCGTACACATAAGTGTGAGATACTGTGTATTTCTCGAAAGTTTTGATAATTCTATTACAATTGTAATGTAAATTTGCATCTCTACTTTAACTTTTCAAAGAGTTCTAACGTGTAAAATTATTATAAAATTTTATAGACAAACTTTATTATTTTACACTATCATCTTCAAATATATGTTTGAGATGTTATGTAATTTTCGAGAGTTTTGCTTAATGTAAACTAGTTTTTATATAGTTCTGTGCTAATTGCTTTTCTAAAGAGTTCTGATGATAACGGCAATTAAAAAATTTTTTTAACATTTATTTTGTTACAAAATCTCATATTATTACGTGTAAGGATAAGATGCTGGTCGTAAAACGACAATTTTGGCGACATAAAATAATAATTCTTCTAAAATTGTCATATTCTAACATAGTTCTGGATACTATTATTAATATATTTTTTAAACAATTTAGAACTATTTTATTTGGCAGATTAATTTTTCTTACTCTTTGCATTACCCGGAACCAACGACTGGGACGTGGTAAAATTTGGCTCCATTTTTTTCGTTTTTTTGGGGGTTTTTTGTTATTTTTTGTTTTTTTTGTATTATATTATATTTTTATTTTATTTTATTTTATTTTTTAATTTTTTGTATTTTATTTTATTTTTTGTTGTTTAATATTTTGTAATTTTTAATATATTTTTTGTTATTTTTGTTAATAATGTTAACTTATACCTAAATATTTTATAATTTTAAGTGTTTTTTTTATAAACCTCGGTGGGGGAGATATCACAATTACTTATCGTCTGAAAGTACATAAAACATTAAATGTGGTTGAATTTTTTTGCTCAAATTAACGCTCTCACAAATTGGACCAAGATCATCATATTCGTGCCAATGTAGACCACATTTTGCGTAACCGATATAGTGACCTGGCTTCCAACCTACAACCCCGGCTAATGTATATGTTCAGCTGTTAACAATGATTGTTTGCGCTATTGATCTGTTACATTAAGAAAATGATTATTTAATTAATTAGATGTTCGGAAAAAATCCTCAGGAAAGATATTCGTGGGTAAGGTAGGAAGTTGACGTATCACCGAGTTTTGCGTGGGATTCGAGATCCGAAACCACGCAATTTACGCGCAAATATATTAGTCAAGTATTTCAAATTAAGATTGAGCGCGTAGTTGGTTCTTTTTTAGAGAAAGGAAGTAAATCCTTATTCTCTGGAATAGAACCGGCAGTAGTCTTTCGCAAGTAAAAGATCATTAGGTTATTTCAAAATAACTAGTTCAGGAATTTCAAATATAAAAATTAACAAATTTAATATTAATCAAATACATCTAAAATATAAAAACAAATTTAAAGAATTAACGGAAAAAATAATAAAATACGAGAAAGGAATGAGTCTTAGCAGCAGATATAATTTAAACATATTAAAAACTGTGTGTATTTACAATATGAATGTGTGTGTAATTTTGAATGTGACGCAGAATTATTCTAGTGTGATCTTCTCGATCTCGCACACCCTCACTGTTGACCGAGGAAAAACGAGATCAATCAGTCGTATCGGGGCCAGGAAAGAAATTTCCACCCCCGGATAATAGATGAAAAAGTGAGAGTCAGGAGGAGAGCGACTCGCCTGCCTCCTGATCTCTTCTAGCTCAATGGGGTCAGGGCCGATGGAGAAGGCCCTTTCCGGAACAGGATCTGTCCACGGAATATAAGCCTTACAAAGGAGCTCCAGGAGAGGGTCTATAACCTCCCTTGGTTCTGGATGCTTCTCGAGAACCTCAATACTCGGAATGGGAGATTGTGGTTGATCGTGAGAGTCTTTCTTTTGGGAGAGAGATAGAATTATCCTCGCCCAGAGAGTCGACTTCCTCGGGAACGAAAGGAAAAGGAGGCGGGATGAGAGGAAAGGAGCAGGCGCGAAATTCATCTCCAGAACACTTTGAATCAAAGATGAGAGATGAATCTGGGGAGTAAGACGAAGTCGTGAGGCGGAATTGCTCCGATCCCGGCTCCGTGGACTAATTTGATAAGTCTAGGTTGTTGTCGCAGGTTTCGTCGGGCGGGAAATAACCAAAGAGTGGCTCCGAGTCTCCATGGATGGATGATGGTGGTGGAGCGCCCGGTCGTGGGAACCACGGTCTCTCCTCGTGACGCGAAGGAGTCATGAATATCTCTTTGTTTGGCGCCGCCGCGACCTAGTATTGTAGGAAAAACCGACGGACCAATTCTCTCAGATTTTTTATTTGCTTGTTCCGCCGCGCCCGGCTCTTTTTCAACGTTTTCTTATTTGACGATTTCATTAAAAATTTACAGTTTGGTTTTAATTTTTATAAGAAAAGATTTAACGAATTTAACAAAAAAAGCGTCGAAGGAGACTCGTCACCGACGATTTCCAGAGCTTTCGGCTCGCCCATTAATGAATCTCCGCGGTTCATCTTAAGCAAAGCTCGTTTCCCGTTTTCTTGAAGCCGTGGATAGCCGCCAAACTTCCAGCAACATTTCGCGGCGTGAACCACAGTAAGTCGCTAGTTATTTGACGGCATATCACAGCCGATATTCAGGAGCAAATCTCTTCGCAAATTTGAATCGTCATGAAGTCTAAAGAACATAATCAAATCTCCGAAACTCTGACTCAGACAATCCCTTCCCTCTTTTCTTGAATTTAATGAAAGGAACACTTTGAATTAATAAACATTTAATGGAATTAATTTTAGTTCGCGGGATAACGTAATTGTTTGTTGAGACTTACTTTTTGGAGATTTTCTGGAGTCTTCTTCTCAGATTTTTTAGCAGTCTTGCACAAACAGGCACTCACAATTTGCTTAATTAAACTTGTGCGCTGGATATCTGGTGAGTAAGAGAGCGTGCTCCGCCAGAACACAAGATTTTATAAGCTCGGAAAAGGGGAGAACTATTGCCGAATTTTCACTTTTCCGAAACTCAAAACTTTCATTTGCTGAGCTTGTTCCTCCACTTTTCCTATTTTACAATTATTGAGCACTCACGCCCTATCCATTCTCTGTTTCTTAAACTTCTAAATTTTTCGCCCTTAGTTTCTAGATTTTGGTGAGGAGTTCCCGAGATCCATTGGTTTTTGAATATAAAATGTTTATAAGAGACTCCGCCTCAGCGAATCATCCCTTCCGAACCTTCCAGAATGTTACTAACATTTTTAGAGAAATGGTGGGAAAACTTTTACTATCGATATGACTTATTGTGTTGCTTGAATTTTATTGCTTTTGTTCGTACAACATACTCCGGTAATTGCGGGCCTCTTGCGCCCTTGGTTTTTCTAAGGCTCAGGATCCACGGTGCAATTACATTTTAAAAAAAGTTTTTTTTTTTTCTTACGATGGACTTTCTAATCAGAGTTTGAAATATTTATGAGCCTTTAGGTTTGATTTTTTTTTGTCATATCCAGACAAATTCCTTTTGTCTGGATCTCGTTGGCGTCCGTTTACAATTTGTTGCATGTTTTTTATGTTTTCACGCAATAACCAGTACCGGAATATGTTAGTTTTAAGAATTGTCTTTCTGGAAGGTTGTGGCCTGAGGCCACGTACTTCAGACCCCGCGCCGCGACCACCACCGTTCGCCCGAAATAATCGCGCGGTCCCGACCACGTTTAAATTACGCGCGGGCCGACCAGCCGCCCGCGGCGAGTAGCGCGGACCTACGCAACGAGCAACACGGGCCGCCCAACCGCCCACACCGCGCACCGCCACCCGACAGCTCGGAGTGGGGCCCCCACTCCCGGGCCCACGGGTATATAAGCTGCCTCGAGCACAGACGAGGCACCTTGTTCCGCGCTGGGGAGCACCCCAGCATCCGATCCTCCAGGTCTTGGGCGCTCCCAAGACTTCCTCAACCGGGCTCACCCGGCCTCCGAAACCGACTTCGCTCTACACGACTCGGGCGCTCCCGAGCCTTCCCTCGACCGGGCGCTCCCGGCCATCCTCGACACCGACATCTCCGAGACTCGGGCGCTCCCGAGCCTTCCTTCGACCGGGCGCTCCCGGCCGTCCTCGTCACCGACATCTCCGAGACTCGGGCGCTCCCGAGCCTTCCTTCGACCGGGCGCTCCCGGCCGTCCTCGTCATCTACATCTCCGAGGCTCGGGCGCTCCCGAGCCTTCCTTCGACCGGGCGCTCCCGGTCGTCCTCGACACCGACATTTCCGAGACTCGGGCGCTCCCGAGCCTTCCTTCGACCGGGCGCTCCCGGCCGTCCTCGATACCGACATCTCCGAGACTCGGGCGCTCGCGACTCTCTCTCTCTCGCCCCTTCGCGCCAGCACGGATCTAGCGTTCCGTCGCATAGTCGAATTAAGTCGCGGCACCGCCGACTCGCGAACGCGAAGCCTGTGCGTCCGATACGGCCCTCACGGCCTGGTTTGTAATCCGCGCCGCCGACTCGCGAACGCGAAGCCTGTGCGTCCGATACGGCCCTCACGGCCTGGTTTGTAATCCGCGCCGCCGACCCGCGAACGCGAAGCCTGTGCGTCCGTTACGGCTCGCACGGCCTGATTTGTAATCCGCGCCGCCGACTCGCAAACGCGAAACCTGTGCCGCCGATACGGCCCTAGCGACCCGTCCTGTAACCCGCGGAGGCCTGTATAACCGACACGGCCTGTTACCTAGGATAAGTCCCGAAGCGACCCGCACTAGCGTTCCCTTGGAATCCAGCTCACGGCAGATGGCCGTTTTCCGTTGCAATTTATTCTTTAGTTGATTACTTTGTATATTCCTTTTGTTAGACTAAGTGTAATCTTTTGACTCTATATTCTTTCTCCCTTTTATTAATAAATCTTTTATTTTACGATTTAACCAAGTCTCGGTTTTCTTTACACTCGCACTCTGGCTTCCGACGAGCTCTCCGGACCGGAAATTACCATGTTACATAGCGCCCGAACAGGGACCTGACCAGACCGAGACTTGAGTTAACGCGAATGAAGAGCTGGATTTACAAACTGTCCAAAAACGATTTAGCCGAAGAATTAGCGCGAATTCACATTGACAATAGCGGTCCTTGTAGTCAATTACGACACCGACTTCGAAGGTTTGTGGAGGCCAACCCCGACTATAAGCCCCCGATGGCCCTTAACAGAACCGATCCATTGAAACCACCGTGCAAATCACAGACAGCCATCATCATGGAAGTACCAGACGACGAACTGCACGCCTCAAAACACCTAGATGCGTTCGCGGCTGGCACACCGCAGCACCAACCGCTCCCAGCATTCAGCCACGTGGAGGAACTCTTACCATTCCACGCCCCGGCACCGGAGGCTCGGATGGAGGGTGCCGCCATCAGTCGGGCCGAAACGAGTTCCCCTCGTGAGGACGAATCTGTCAGCCTAACCGATCACGCGAAAGTTATTAATCAAATTCGAAAGTGGGGCGTCCACTTCGATGGAAGAGACCCGTTCGCATTTCTCGAGCGTATCCAAGAACTACAGCGAGCATACGGCTACCCGGGGGACCTCTTGCTACTAGGGCTACCCGAAATGTTAAAAGGAGATGCTTTGCTCTGGTTCCAAATTAACCAGGACCAGTGGAAACGTTGGGCCGATTTTCAGGACAGCTTCCGGAACTATTACCTGCCCCACCGATACCGAGCCCAGCTCACGCGAGAAATACACGGCCGAGTACAACGAGCGGGAGAACCGTTCAAGCAATACGCCACCGCATTGCTAACCATGGCCCGTCGAGCTGGGAACCTTTCCACCGACGAAGTCCTGGATTGAGTCTACGAGAATATGAGGCCCGAATACAAATTATACATCCGAATTCGAGACGTGAACAACTTGGAGGACCTCACTAACCGAGCAGCCGAATTTGAAGATATCAAACGCCAGGAGAGGGAACATACCGAGAAACAGCACGCCAGTCGGCCACCGGCAGTGGCCGCCGCCGTCGCCTATAGCCGAGAAGAGTGCTGTTGGCGCTGCAAGCAACGAGGTCACACTCGAACCAAATGCCGACGCCCCGCCGTTAAGTTTTGCTCCCGTTGTGGCAAGGACGGCGTCCTAACGAGGGATTGCCACCCGTTGGCGGGAAACGCACAACGGGCCGGAGGCGTCGACCACGCCGACCGGCCCAGCACCAGCCAGAGTTAAGGTTTCGGCCCCGGCCGCACCTGCCGATCATGCTCGGAAACAACGAGATTGAGGCATTACTCGACTCGGGATCCGAGCTGTCATGCGTCAATGCCGACGTAGCAAGGTTGGCCGAAGACCTGGGCCATCATCGCCAGACGAATCGACAGCAGGTCAGACTGGCGGACGGGGAAACCACGGAGACCGCCGGTAGCCTGCAACTTCCGGTCCGGTACGAAGGGAAGACGTACCAGCACGAGTTTACGATCATGCCGCACGCCCGCACGCCCATGATCATAGGGATAGATCTCTGGGAACGGATCGGTTTAACTCTGCGGATCCCACCCGGCAGTACACGACTGAAACAAGCATGCGGTTTGGATGAGGCCGGTTTAGCTACACAAACACCAGAAGAGGAGAATCGCCTCAAGCATTTTCTCGAGGTAGAACTTGGCAAGTTCCGAGACGTGCACGGGCCTACCGATAAAATTACTCACCGGTTACGCCTGAAAACCGATCAACCAATTAAACAGAGATACCGCCCACGCAACCCAGCCATGCAGGAGGTCATAAATCAGGAAGTCAACCGAATGGAGCAAGGCGGAATTATCGAGCCCTCCCGTGGAGCGTGGAGTTCGCCAATTGTACTCGTCAAAAAGAAAGACGGCCGGTATCGTTTCTGCATCGACTATCGGAAAGTCAACGAGGTCACCGAGAAGGACGCATACCCGCTGCCACAGGTTAACGCCACGCTCGACAAATTGCGAGGAGCACGATACCTAACTACGCTGGATCTCAAGGACGGCTATTGGCAGGTGCCGCTGGAACCGGAAAGCCGACCGGTCACTGCATTCACGGTCCCCGGCCGAGGCCTGATGCAGTTCAAAGTCATGCCGTTCGGACTGCACTCAGCGCCGGCCACGTTCCAGCGGCTCCTGGACGCAGTGATCGGTCCCGAGCTCGAACCGTGGGCATTGGTTTACCTCGACGACATTATCATCCTCAGTCGTACGTTCGATGAACATCTAGACCACTTAAGAACGGTTTTCGAGCGCCTGCGTGATGCGAAGCTGCGCCTAAATCCAGGGAAATGTTATTTCTGCCGACCACAGTTAAGATACCTGGGACACATAATTGACCGCAGGGGTATACGCACCGACCCGGAGAAAACGTCAGCCGTAACCAACTGGCCACCACCAACAACCCTCCGCCAAGTACGACAGTTCCTGGGCATGGCTTCGTGGTATCGCCGATTCATCGAGAATTTCTCCAGCATCGCGGCACCGCTGTCACGACTTACCAGGAAACACGCACGGTGGAGTTGAGGGCCCGACGAGGAAGAGGCATTCACCGGCCTGAAAACCGCACTAACAACCGCGCCAGTACTGGCCTGCCCGGATTTCACCCGCCGCTTTGTGCTCCAAACGGACGCCAGCACCAACGGCCTCGGAGCAGTATTGACGCAACACTTGACGGAAGGAGAACGGGTGGTTGCGTATGCCAGCCGCACACTCAACAAGGCGGAGAAAAATTACAGCGCCACGGAACTTGAGTGTTTAGCGGTTATCTGGGGTATACGGAAAATGAGAGGATACCTCGAGGGTTATTCGTTCACGGTAGTCACTGACCACCAGGCATTGAAATGGCTGCAGCGCCTGGAGGAGCCCTCTGGACGGCTGGGGCGATGGCTGTTCGAGCTGCAACAATTTGATTTCGACGTGCGTTACCGACGAGGGGCGGCAAATCAAGTGGCCGACGCACTCTCCCGACAGCCGATCGTGGCCAGCACCGAAGCATTATCCTCCGATAACTGGTACCGACGCATCCTCAACGGAGTACGGGAAAACCCAGCGAACTTTCCCGATTACAGAGAACAAAAAGGACGCCTGTTCCGTCACATCCTACACGAATTAGATTTTAAGGAGGTCGACCCAGCGACGCAGTGGAAACAGTGCGTGCCCAAACCAGAGCGACCACAGACGATAGCTCGGCATCATGAGGGCGTTAACGCCGGACACTTCGGCACCGCCAAAACCATTGCCCGCATGGCCAGGCTGTTCTACTGGCCGGGCATGTTTCGCGATATCACCCGCTTCGTAAGACAATGTAAGAATTGCCTCGCCTATAAAGTATCACCCACGAAGCCAGCCAAAAAACTACACACGGCACCAGTATCAGCACCATGGCAACAAGTCACCATGGATCTGATCGGACCCTTGCCCCGCTCTCGGAAGGGCCACACGTGGCTATTGGTCATGCAGGACCGATTTTCAAAATGGGTGGATCTCCAGTCGTTACGTAAAGCGACCGCAGGGGCAGTGGTCACCGCAATAGCAGAAAAAATCTTGTACCGGCATGGGTGCCCTGACCAAGTTATTTCAGATAACGGTACACAGTTCAAGTCTCACTTACTAAAACGGCTGCTGGCGTCCTGGCACATCCAGCATCGCACGACGCCTATCTACACCCCTCAATGCAATCCGGTCGAGCGAACTAATCGCACCATCAAGACGATGATCGCGCAATACACGCAACGACATCACCGGCGCTGGGACGAACAATTGGGGCCCATACAATTCGCGTTTAACACTGCTCAGCACGATGCAACCGGATATACGCCCGCCTTTCTGAACCATGGACGCGAATTAGCGTTTATGCATCCCGACGACCGCCGGCACGCCACGCCAACGACACCGCACCGAACTGAGCGCGCGCTGCACGAGGCTTTTCAAGTAGTCCGGATTAATCTAGCTCGAGCATTTCAGCGCCAAGAAACCACCTACAATCTACGACGACGAGATTGGCGGCCCCAAATCAACGACGCCGTGTGGAAAAAAGAGCACCCACTGTCGCGGAAAACCGACGGTTTTAATGCGAAACTGGCGCCAAAATATTCAGGCCCGTTTACAGTGGCCAAATTTCATTCGCCAGTGATAGTGGATCTCCGCGACGCCCGAGGGCGTTGGCAGCGGCGCATCCACATTCAGGACCTCAAGCCGGACTCCCCACCATCAGTAACCGACCAATCCGCGACTAAGACGGCCCCGCAGTTAGGATATATAAAGCGCTCACGACCACGGCCATCATCAGTCGACCGAAAGCAGCTATGGCAAAACAAGAGAAAATACACGAGCTCTTCGGAAGCCTCAGTGAGGAAAGTGAGTCGCCACCAGCCAGCCCACCGCCAGGGGCCTGGCCCCCGCCGGTCGACCCGAGCCGCCGATATCCGGTGCCGCGCGTTGGGACAAGCGTCCAGCAAGGAGACGGCAGCCAGCGGAGTCACACCCGTTGGCTAGAAGAGCTACCACCCGCTCTTCCTAAAGCGCCCCGAAAAGGCCAGGGGCGCCCTCGGGCTCTGCCGGATCCAACAGCCGGTGCGACCGAGACCACCACCGCTCGGTCAGGAAAAGGGCCAGGGCAAGCAACCACGACAGGCCCGCAAGGATCAACCAAAAAGTTGCAGCCCACCAAAGCAAGCTTCACGTCCAGCTCGGACAGCCGCAGGACCGACGGCGGCTCCGCCAAAACAACGGCGTCCA
Organism: Cardiocondyla obscurior; assembly: GCF_019399895.1. Classification (NCBI taxonomy): domain Eukaryota; kingdom Metazoa; phylum Arthropoda; class Insecta; order Hymenoptera; family Formicidae; genus Cardiocondyla; species Cardiocondyla obscurior. The sequence goes on along the minus strand of NC_091890.1, from coordinate 195,360 downwards.
AAGTCCATCGAGGCGAGGCAGAAGACCCGGGCACAAGTCGACCGCCAAGACCGACAGAACCGGCCAAGACACCGACGATGCGTCGTCAAAACTCGCCGCCACGCCGAGGGCCAACAATTCGGGCCATGGAAGTTCTCCAACCAGCCCGGCGCGAGCCGAAAAACATTGCTGGGATCGAGATTAGCATGCCCGACAAAAATCAGACGGGGCTGACGGCCACACCAGGGGGACCGCCGGCTCACGGCAGGGCAGCCAGGCTGAAAGCACCGCGCATTCGGCCAGCCACCGCAGCCACAACGGCCAAACCAGCAACAGCCAGGACACGAGGAAGAACCATAAGCTCCTTGACGGCGGCCAGGTTTCCAACCACAGCCAACACGCCCGCGGTCCTGCCACTACCGCCATTCGCGCTAGAGCTCAGGCGGGCCACGGCACCGCCGGTGGCTCCACCACCGATGCCACCAGTGGTCCCACCGACGACAACGTCCGCGGCTCCACCACCGACATCGCCAGCATCTCCACCACCGCCATCGCTGGCAGCTCCATCGCCGACGTTAGTGGCAGTCACATCACCGACGCCACCCGCCTACATCCGCGAGAAAGGATGGACATCGAGGCCAGGCATCCCACTCGCCGTGCCAGTCCAGCTCCCGAACGGCGAAATCACCTCAGTACCGATGTCCGCCATCCGCCACAATCGGAAGTGGCGGGCCCGGACCGCAACCGGAAAATGGTTGCTGCGCTTCGCCCCCGACGGCAGACTCACCATGTGCCGGAAGATCCAGGGGGAGGCCTTCGATTAAAAAGAGGGGGTGATGTGGCCTGAGGCCACGTACTTCAGACCCCGCGCCGCGACCACCACCGTTCGCCCGAAATAATCGCGCGGTCCCGACCACGTTTAAATTACGCGCGGGCCGACCAGCCGCCCGCGGCGAGTAGCGCGGACCTACGCAACGAGCAACACGGGCCGCCCAACCGCCCACACCGCGCACCGCCACCCGACAGCTCGGGAGTGGGGGCCCCTACTCCCGGGCCCACGGGTATATAAGCTGCCTCGAGCACAGACGAGGCACCTTGTTCCGCGCTGGGGAGCACCCCGGCATCCGATCCTCCAGGTCTTGGGCGCTCCCAAGTCTTCCTCGACCGGGCTCACCCGGCCTCCGAAACCGACTTCGCTCTACACAACTCGGGCGCTCCCGAGCCTTCCTTCGACCGGGCACTCCCGGCCGTCCTCGACACCGACATCTCTGAGACTCGGGCGCTCCCGAGCCTTCCTTCGACCGGGCGCTCCCGGCCGTCCTCGACACCGACATCTCCGAGACTCGGGCGCTCCCGAGCATTCCTTCGACCGGACGCTCCCGGCTCTCTCTCTCTCTCTCTCTCACGCGTTCCGTCTCGTAGGCAAATTAAGTCGCGGCGCCGCCGACTCGCGAACGCGAAGCCTGTACGACCGACACGGCCCAGACGGCCTGGCATGTAAACCGCACCGCCGACACGCGACCGCGAAGCCTGTGCGTCCGTTACGGCTCGCACGGCCTGATTTGTAATTCGCGCCGCCGACTCGCCAACGCGAAACCTGTGCCGCCGATACGGCCCTAGCGACCCGTCCTGTAACCCGCGGAGGCCTGTATAACCGACACGGCTTGTTACCTAGGATAAGTCCCGAAGCGACCCGCACTAGCGTTCCCTTGGAATCCAGCTCACGGCAGATGGCCGTTTTCCGTTGCAATTTATTCTTTAGTTGATTACTTTGTATATTCCTTTTGTTAGACTAAGTGTAATCTTTTGACTCTATATTCTTTCTCCCTTTTATTAATAAATCTTTTATTTTACGATTTAACCAAGTCTCGGTTTTCTTTACACTCGCACTCTGGCTTCCGACGAGCTCTCCGGACCGGAAATTACCATGTTACAAGGTTCTAAAGTTTTTTCCTTTGTGTTACAATGGAGTACGGTATACGTTTCCCTTAATTAAATTTTCTAATACGTGTGGAAAAAAAGAGACGCGGAGTCGGAGACGTAACAGATCCAAGTGTAGGATTAAGAATTTTATTTGGAATCTCGTATCTATTATCTGTTAAGACTGTTGTGTTGATAATCATATGCGGTCCATATTTGTTTCTGTCTTCAATTAGTAAAGAACATTTTTGACATGTTCGTTTAGTTTTGTGTCCATTGTCTATTGCCTCTTGCATTTTATCGAAGCCTTGAGATAGTATAATGTCTACGTTGATACCGAGAATAACGTTTTGCCCCTCGAAGTTATAGCCGCACTGACAGAAAACTTTTACATTGTAACTGGGTAAATCACTAAAAACGTATTATGCTAAGTGAGCTACATTACACTCGGTATCCAATCGTTTTATTGTTCTGGTGAATAATTCTATTTTAAATAATCCTAAGTGAGACAATATCTCCGCTCTCTCTCTCTCTCTCTATAATCATTCGCCATTATTTTTTGTTTGTTAGTATTTTTACTACCAATCGTATAGTTTTGTTATCAGATTTATTATTATTTATTAAAACTATTATATTATATTTGCTTGTCTAATACATGCGATACATCATACTAAAAGATTTTATAAAAATCAAATTTTTTCTTTTACATCATAATTTTACATTTAGATATTTAAATAATTTATATATAAAATAATTTATTAATTATTTTTAAATTTTGTATATAAAAATCAAAATAATATATGTTAACTTTAAAAACTGTCTTGTTTTTAAAAATTGCGTGTCGTACGATATGCACGGCACCAGTATATTTGTGGATGAAAACAAGTTTCAAAAGATTAGCGGTGGGAATGTAACTGAGTGGAACGGTCGCCGCAGCGTTTACGAAATGATTAAACGGTTTCAGCAAGTACTTGATATGCATAATGGTTGGCGAATTCATTCTGCAGGCGGTAAACAGATTAGCCTGGATGAACATACTAAAAGTCCACAAAATCAAAGGATATATTCGCAGGGTAATAACATTTTTTGAATAACAAAATACGGTAGGATTAAAATTACAAACCCATGTGAAACCGTAAAACGTAGACCTAGGTTCGCCCCGATGATAAAACGTAATTAACATTATAAACCCATGTGGAACCGTAAAAACGTAGATCTAGGTTCGCCTCGATATGATATAACATGGTAATGTAAAGAAAGAAAATTATATTTAAGCAAAATCAAGACTCCCCCAAAAAAAGACTTTCATCAATCAATATCAAATATTCTTTATAAAAATAATGAGATCAAATAATAGCGCCAAGAACCTGAAGGAGCTAGAAAATTTTAGAAATAACAAACCCATGTGAAACCGTAAAACGTAGACCTAGGTTCGCCCCGATGATAAAACGTAATTAACATTATAAACCCATGTGGAACCGTAAAACGTAAACCTAGGTTCGCCCCGATATGATATAACATGGTAAAATGTAAAGAAAAAAAACTTGGCGCTGCGAAACCAAATCTTTAAAATCGAAAAAACATTCTTTAAAATTTCAAATTATAATTTTTGCTTTTACGATGTGCTATGCATCAGATTTTTGTAACCACACCGGATGTATATTAAGATTTATAATACATCCGACAGTCCGCAGTCTGTAAAAGTGGGACGGCAAAAAATTTGCTGCATTGCGCATTTTCAATATATTTTTATTTTATATTAAACATATTTTTATGTCATCACCCTTCTTGTTTTTTCTCCCTCATCCTCTTTCCATCTTTTTTAAGGAGGTAAAAATTTGTTGCATTGCTGAATTTTAATATTTTTTATTAAAATTCTTTACTTTTATTATTTTTTTTTTACATTTTCTATTCAATATTTTTTTTTTTTTTTTTAAAGATTTGGTTTCATAGAGCCAAATTTTTTTTTTTGTTTTTTTCGATTTTAAAGATTTGGTTTCGCAGCGCCAAGTTTTTTTTTCTTTACATTTTACCATGTTATATCATATCGGGGCGAACCTAGGTTTACGTTTTACGGTTCCACATGGGTTTATAATGTTAATTACGTTTTATCATCGGGGCGAACCTAGGTCTACGTTTTACGGTTTCACATGGGTTTGTTATTTCTAAAATTTTCTAGCTCCTTCAGGTTCTTGGCGCTATTATTTGATCTCATTATTTTTATAAAGAATATTTGATATTGATTGATGAAAGTCTTTTTTTGGGGGAGTCTTGATTTTGCTTAAATATAATTTTCTTTCTTTACATTACCATGTTATATCATATCGAGGCGAACCTAGATCTACGTTTTTACGGTTCCACATGGGTTTATAATGTTAATTACGTTTTATCATCGGGGCGAACCTAGGTCTACGTTTTACGGTTTCACATGGGTTTGTAATTTCTAAAATTTTCTAGCTCCTTCAGGTTCTTGGCGCTATTATTTGATCTCATTATTTTTATAAAGAATATTTGATATTGATTGATGAAAGTCTTTTTTGGGGGAGTCTTGATTTTGCTTAAATATAATTTTCTAGTTTCTTTAGGTTCTTGGCGCAATTATTTGATCTCATTATTTTTATAGAGAGTATTTGATATTAATGTACACATTTTATGTTCTATTTTGAGGAGTCTTTTTTGTAGTCTTTTGTAGGAGTTTTTTGAGAATTATTTTTTGGAGAAGTCTTTTTTGAGAGGAGTTTTGGTTTTCGGAGTTTTTTTAGGGGGGTTCTTTTGGGAAATCTTTGTTTGAGGGAATCTTGATTTTGGAGAAGTCTTTTTGGAAGAGTCTTGATTTTACTTAAAAGTTTGTCGAGAATGCTTTTCGCGCGCTTATACTTGGCGCTTTTTTATACCTTTTTTAAAAAAGGTAATTTTGGGAGATTTCATTCATTTTGTAGTTTATAATCAACAATATTAATGTACACATTTTACGTTCTATTTTGTTAAAATTTTTTTAGTCATTTTGTAGTTTTTTTGTGGATTTTTTGGGGGAAAATTTTTTTGGAGAAATTATTTTTGGGAGTATTATTTTTGGTTAAAATACACATTCTGTTTTATTTTGGGAAGAGTAATGTTGAGGGGTTATATCAATAGAGACACGTTAGTATTTTGCGTTTTACATATAACATGCAGCAAAACTAACCATGTTATTACACTACATGTCATTTATTCTTAGCTATCTTGAGATTTTCGGATTTTAACAACAATCCAACCAATCGCTTTCTAAATAGGTTCCGTTTAAAGCTTGTATATTATTGATTGATTTTTTTCCAGAAAATTTTTGACATATATAATAGAATGGGCCCCATCCAACGCCCATTCTCGTGAGACGCACCAAATTAATACTTTTCGTCTCTCCGTTGCAATGTTACATTTAACACCTCTAACGTTTTTATAAAATTATTGGTCTCAGGCGCACAGCAGCCTTTTGTCGGCGCACAGCAGCCTTCTGTCTGCGCACAGCAACCAATATTTAAAACCAACGCCCATTTTTGTGAGACGCACTAAATTAATACTTTTCGTCTCTCCGTTGCAATGTTACATTTGAGACCTGTAACGTTTTCATAAAAATAATGGTCTCAGGCGCTCAGCAACCTTTTGTCGGCGCACAGCAGCCTTCTATCTGCGTACAGTAACCAATATTTTAATTATTTCGCAAAATTTCCTATTCAAAGATATTAATATTTTCTCATTCCATCATTGTTATTAATCATTACGCAAGGTTTCTTATTCAGAGCTATTGAGATTCTTTTTTTTAGCAAAATTTTCATAAATGTCTAAACTAACTATCAATCAGATTTTATTTTATTTTTTTTTAATTTAATAACTTATTGGTCCATGCTTGCAATTTGTTAAATAAATTTATTTTTTATCAATCTTTTGTAAAAAAAGTATATAAAGATCTTTAGCACCTCTGGGCCATTGTCTTTTTTTAATTCGCTCATTATCTATTTCAATCCAACTATTAGATTGTCTACAAATACTTCTATAATTTCCTTCTTCAATACTTGAACCAAAATGAAATATAGCATTCATAACTTTATATGATTTTTCAGCTATTAATACTGTAGCCGTTGGAATCTGAGATATATTACATCTACGTTTTGCTTTTACGATTTTTTCGTTTTTTAACGAAAATATTGCAAAATGAATAATAATTATATCTTTTGTCAACGTTAATTCTTTTTTAAACAATACACTATTTCCTGTACAATTATCACAAAATCCGTTATCAGTTTGATACCAATGAGAGTATGTAACATTAAATAAATCTTGTAGATTATAGCTCTGTTTGTTAAAATTAATAATAGGTATCGAAATAAATAAATTATTAGAACTAATTGTTTTTGTATATTGACACGTAACACATCGAATAGTAGAAGTTATTTCATGCTCTACTGACTCTCTTATACACTCGTACCTTGTACACAAAGTTGTTAAAAACTTGATTCCATCTAGTTTTATATTCATCGAAAACGATTCTCCTAAATCTTGTCGAACATCATATGTATTTAAATTACTCATTCCATATTCATACCTATGCATTAACATACGTAGAATATTTGATTTATCACAATTAAGCAGTTGCTTTCTAATAGGACTTAAATGAAATAGACATTGTATAACCGTATTAGCGTAACATACAACATTTTCTGTATTTTCAAAACCACGTAAAACCCAAGTGGTATTTATTTGTAATATTTGATTTTGCTGACCATTCTCTTGAACGGCTTCGACTAGTTTAGATTGTATCCATAGAATATCTTTCACTTTGATACGACGTTCCTTTTGCATAGTAATTATTTCTGCCTCTGGTTTGTACTTATATTTTAGTCGATTGTACTCGTCAATAGCTTTTTCGTCAGCTGTCACTTTGGAAGGATCAAAGTTAATCAAATGCAATCCTTCCACAGTTGTTACTCGAGACAATGCAACGTAAGATTGACCACAATTAAATATAGAATTGCCTATATCAATAACAGCAGTCTGTAAACTCAATCCTTGACTTTTATGAATAGTTATTCCATAACTCAGACACAGTGGAAATTGTTTTCTTACAACAAATGCTTTATCCACCACTTCAAATTTAACGTTTACTCTTTCTATCAAATATTCTAATCCTGAAGGTAAAAGCAATTTAATTTTTTCCACACAATCAGTAGATATATCTCGTACAACTGAAACTACTGTAGCTATTGTACCGTTCACCAGACCCAATGTAGCATCGATATTACGCCTTATCATAACTTTTGCTCCAATTTTAATTACAATTTCTTTTGAAAGTCCAGCAGTTTTAGAATTATCATCGTCATTATTCGATAATACTTTTAATACTTTTTTTTTTAAATATGAAGTACAGTCAATTGTATCTTCAGCAATTAGTAATATCTCTTTTGAATCAATGCGACTTAACATAGCTGTATTGAGAGCGTCACACATATGACGTGCAGGTAGTAGACAAACAGCGTCCGATGAACACTTATTAATAAAATCGCATAATTCCTTTAATCTGGATTCCAAAGAATCACCTTTAAAAATTATTTTTCTATTTTCAAGTACGACACGATCAGTCGTTGTCAATGTACCAATACGAATTCTTGACAACAATTGCCTATATGTATCGTCTTCTCGCTGACGCATATTAATCGTCAATTCATCGTAATGAAATAACGTAGACCACAAATTAATAGCAGTTATAGAACCAATGCATTTGTTAATTTTATCATTTGATAATTGCGCAAAAATACAATCTTCACGTACAGGAGGCAATTGAAGTAAATCGCCAAATAAAAGAATGTGTTTTTTACCGAACCAACCATCTTCAACGTCATTTGTATCAAATATTTCTGTCAATCGAAAATGTATATACATTAAAACCAAATTTGATATCATTGACACTTCATCAATTACAAAGAGAACAACTTCTTTAAGTTCACTTCGTAAAACTTTTAATACATGATTAGACAATGGTTTATACTTTGAAGTCTGACCATGTTCAACAGGTAATTGAAGTAATCTGTGAACAGTCAAACCATCAATGTTAAACGCTGCTATACCAGTAGGTGCTGCTAAAGCGGTATCTTTGTTGAGATTATGTTTAATCCAACATTTAATCGTTTTAATTAAGAAACTTTTTCCAGTTCCACCTTCTCCACTAACATATAAACGTAATATCGAATCTTTCGACCTTACCGTATCAATGACTCTATCAAATACTCTTAGTTGATCCGCATTTAATTTTGCTATCATTTCTGAAACATCGATATTATCTATTTTCTCACCAAGATCTCTAAAATCTTGCATCGCTTCACCAGCTTCTATATTTTGAATACCAATCGGATTATCAGGATCATCCTGAGACACATTCTTTTGTTGTAATTCTTCATCAACTTGCTGAACCAACTGTTTTGCATTTTCAAATGCTTTTTGCAATTCTTGTACTTTTTCATGATATTGCAATGCCCCTGTAAGATGTAATTTTGCTTTTTCAAATGCTTCTGCATAAGTGTCACAATTATCTTTAAGATCGTTTAAATTTCGCCATGGTTTAAACATAAGCAGTAAAGAAAAGAAGTAATCTTCGGGCTGTGTTTCAACATTGTATTTATAGTGATTAATAAGACATGCACATCGTCGTCGTTTAAGAAAATGTTTATTATCTATTTTATAATATTCAATTAATTTATTCTTTGGCTCCGTTGTCGTGACATCATACCACTTTGCAAACTCGTAAAGAGACACTGATTCCAATTTTTCCACTCTATTTGGATAATAATCATCTACTAAAGCCGGACAAAATAAATCTGTGGATTCTTCATCTAGAGCTTCAATCTCTTTACGACTTTTTAATTTTTTCTGTCGTATACGATTAACGTTCAACCATTTAATAGTAGTATTACGATCAGTTCCATATAAAGGAATACTCATTAATGTATCTGCAGCTTCAAGAGCTCCACATTCCCTATTAGTTATAGATCGTAAACCATAATTCCACAGAACACTGGCCAATGATTTATTTTTATTATTTTTAAAACTCTCAAGATCGAAGTTAGATAACTCACTTTTACCCGCTTTATTTACATACTTAGTAACATACCATGTAAGCAAGGTCGACTTTTCACCAATAAATTGTATATCCATATTTCCTTCCCATGCAGTAAGAAGCACGGGATTATAATCATTAATATCAACTTCATCTTCTGTTCTAGGAAGATCATACAATCTACTTTTATGTTTCAATTGCTTTCTACCTGCTATTGCAGTTGCTACATCTCTCATATACAATGTTTCAGTAACAGGTCGTGGAAATCCAAAACGACACCTACGAATAACTTTTCGTCCTACTTTTTTCGATCGTAAACAATAATCATTATGTCTGTGTCGTTGATGTTTATCAACACGACCGTACAATAATGGTGCAATATTTTTATCTGGCTTTTTGCAGCTAATGTATTGCGAAATAAATTTTAAAACTTCTTCTACAGAAGATTCTCCAAAAATTGGTGGATTTTTTATCCAAATTAATAAATGAAAATGTTGTATGCCTCTACTTTGATATTCTCGTCGCCAAAAATAGTGCGTTACTTCTCCGATCGGAAAATCTTTCGAACAAATAAAATCTATCATCGCTCGAAATTTATTATCAAGAAATCTCGACGTTGATACAGGATCTTTAGCAACAAGTACACTAGTACTCAACGAAGAATCTTGCCATCCATTAACTTCACGAATATATTCACCTAAATCGTCCCATAACCATTCACTAGGACTTAACGTTAAGAACCATGTTGCAGGTCCGTAGTGTCGAGCCATACAATCTAAATCGCTTCTTGGTCGACGCCAATATTGCTCTGTATTTCGAAGTACGGAAAATATAGTATTTAAATTGGACTCCAACAGTTCTTTCGACATAGCTTCTAAATATTCCGCAGCCGTATAACGGCTTCGTGGATCAATTATATTCATTTTATGATAAATTCCACGACTTAACTGACGAATATTTGCTCTATTTAACAAATAAAATAAGTATTGTTGATTCAGTCTAAATTGTGGATGCTTAGACATCAAACGACATTTAATAAATTCATGTTCTTCAAGTTTGTTTGGTCTTTTTTCATCATATTGTCCATTTTTACCGAATGGATATAAATCTGGAAAACACATCAAATCCAAATTCTTTTCACGATTATCCAAAGGTACATCTTGAATTTTTAACATTTGATACAAAGCAGTTGCAGTTTTATTTTTTTTTTTTCATATAATGGATATATAGTATATTGCTCGTAGTAACTCTCATTGTCATCTTTTTGAGTCAACATAGCCTTGCGCTGATGTAATTGAACTTCATCATCTGTCATCTTTTGCGTTTGCAAATTGGAATTATTTAAAACATTTTCTTCATTAAATGGAGCTTCTGCATCATTTTTTGTTTCTTGTGCCTGAAATTCTACGTTATTAAGACTTCCTAAATTTAATTGAACATGTGTTATGGGCAGTACAATGCCAGAATATAAAAAGTTATGAACTTTCAACCATTTTAAAGCTTGATATATTTTTTTTAAATCCACTAAATCTTCCCAAATAATTTTTGATTTAGTTGGAATATTTCTAACTAAGATACATAATTCGTGATTTAAATTTATTGGATCAATTTTTGAACATAATTTATTAAAAGTTTCTTCTAAAGGAATTGGTAAGTGAAAAGTTGAACCTTTAACTTTTTGTATTTTTTGTCTTTCTGGAATTACCTTATGAAAAACTGTTCCCATTTTAACTACAGTCTGAAAAGCTTTAGCTCTCTGTATAAGTATTTTCTCAAATTCATTAAGAGAAGATATACACTCCGGTACATCATTTGCGAATAAATTATTTAGAATACAATAAGCAGGTAACAGTCCGCTACGAAATTTCTTATCACAATAATGACATATGTATTCAGGATTAATTTTTTGTTGATTTACATATGCCATTAAATCGTTCCAAATTGGATTACTTCTACGTGTTTGAACTTTATTATTATTAACTTTTGAAATATTTTTCTTGTAACAAAGTCTTTCACACGATATACAAATATATCGTGGTGTATCAAAAGAACGTTTCTTCAAAGCTTTAAACGCATTTTGATATTTTGAAATAACATCATCATCACTCATAATTGTATCACTTTGCTGATGCTTGTATATATCCGCTAATTCTTGTGCTGAACGTATAATTTCCTGTAGTTTATCAACTTCACCACAAGTTAATGCTTCGTCCAACTGTAACATTTTTTGATAAGAGCTATATAGTTGGTAAAGCATACGTCTAATATATCTCACTTTTGGGAAATGCGGTGATAATAATTGAACTGGAATAAACATAGCTTTACAAAGATTTAAATTAATGTAACAGCTATGTGCGTGACCCTTTTTAGCATTTTCTAAATTTTTGTAAAAAATTGTTACAGTGCAATCGTAAATTCTTTGCATTAGTTCCGGAATTTTCCTCAAAGTACATTCATTTATAGCTTCTAACAATTTTTGATATCGTTCGATTAGAAGCGGATCATTAACTTTACATAAAGTACCGCATAACCACGATTTTTTTGCTCGAGCTTCTACCAAAGGTAACGTATTAACGATTTGTCCTCTCGTGTTTAACATTAAAGGTTCCGTTACATTAACTTTGGATGAATTAATATCACAATACGTCGAATCAACGAAATAATTTTCAGACGAAGCTGTATGTCTAGATATACCACAAAATGCACTTATTTTGTCATCAACTGTAATACATTCTGCAGCAACAGACAAACAAGTTTCAGATCTATTTTTGAGTTTAGCTAATATTTTATACATATCACGAACAAAAGTATCTCTAATATTGAAACACCACCGAACAATTTGTTCTGCTTTCAATCTTTTTTCAATATAAGATTTATTACTATTAGTAATACCTTGTTTGTATAAAATATGTATCACATATGTCTCAAAAGAATTATGAGTTCTTAAATAATTTGTGGATCTAAATTTTGCATATTTTTTTAAAATATTTTTGACAGGATTACACTTTTCCACTGCAACTGTGTACTCTAATATTTTTTTCTGGTAGTATTGCTTATTATAAAGCCACTTACGCTCTGAGTGCAACCTGTAGAACGCTTTTTGTTTTTTTTGCACATGCTCTGAATTGAAAAAATAAAATATTCGTTTTCGTAAATGTTCTTTTTCTTTATTTTTTATGTATAGACATTGTTTTTTTAAGCGATAAATTTCTTTTTTTCGTGCATAATTTTCTCTCCGTTTAGCAAGCTTATATTCGTTACTATTTTCACAGTCTTCTTTCTGTTTAGCTCGTTTATTTTTTCTCTTATGTTCACATGGTTTTCTCTGTTTAACAATATTATTAACCGAATCTTCTTCATATTTACGCCGCTTTTCAGCACCTTTATTTTTTTTATCTTCATAATTTTGACAGCGTTTTTTAGCACATTTCTTTAAATTTTTTGCATAATTCACTTGGTCATTATCATGTACATTGTTTTCTTGCTGACATTGTTTATTTTTATTAATATTATTTAATTTTTGTAATTGCTTCTTATCATATTGTCGTTTTATACGTTTCTTTGTTGCGTCTAACTCTTTTGCTCTTACTACAGCTAATGGTAACACTTTCTGTGTTACGCCACATTGCAAATCTTGTGGAAAATGCTCTATCATATTAGTTTCAAAAATTTTTAATAAATGCGAACGCATTTTACTCCAATCATACTTTACTTTCTCGGGTTTTATATTGAATAATAACGACACGGCGAAAGCTATGGCAAAAACACCGCAATCGTCACTATTTGGTTGTTTCTGAACAGAAGGAAATATAATTGAATTCTTTTTTTGAAAATCATATGTTGGAAACAACCTTGATAACATTATTAAATGATCTTCATGTACATTGTTTGAATTTAATGAATCATAAATAAATATACGTTTTGTATTGTAATAACTACATACCCAATGTTGTTGACTATATAATATTTGTATATGTTTTTTGTTCGGAGAGACAGGATTTATTGTTTGTGGTAATTGTATCCGCCACGTTGAAACAGGTTTATAATCTGAATGGTTTTCCAACAGATTGTTAAAATGATCCATATGGACATCACTTAACCAATCTCCCCGAGTAATTTCATCTTTTTCTTTAAGTTGTAAAATGACTTTTTTTTGTTTTGAAAACATGTTTATATTACAAATTTGTATTTATAAACAACAAAGCAATCGTTTTGTGCAGGCACACAACGGTCTGTGTTTTTTGGCACAAAAGCAGACTATGATCTTTGGTGCAGATACAACGTATAATCTTTAGTACGGAAATACCCTATGTTTTGGCACAGAAGTAGCCTATATTCTTTGGCGCAAATAAAGTATATATTCTTGGATACAAATGCAGCCTATATTCTTTGGCGCAAATGCAGCCTATATTCTTAGGCGCAACTGCAGCCTATATTCTTTAGCGCAAATGTGGCCTACACTCTTTGACGCAAATGCAGTCTATATTTTTTGGCGCACAGCAGCCTACGTATGTAAGCGCACAGCAGCCTACGTATGTAAGCGCACAGCAGCCTACGTATGTAAGCGCACAGCAGCCTACGTATGTAAGCGCACAGCAGCCTACGTATGTAAGCGCACAGCAGCCTACGTATGTAAGCGCACAGCAGCCTACGTATGTAAGCGCACAGCAGCCTACGTATGTAAGCGCACAGCAGCCTACGTATGTAAGCGCACAGCAGCCTACGTATGTAAGCGCACAGCAGCCTACGATTATAAGCGCACAACCGCTTTTATTTAAAAAAATCCTCCAAATCGACCTGACCTTCAAATAGACCTGAAAAAAAGAAAAGGAAATTACATTCTAACGTAAAAAACGTGACGTGTGGAGAGAACGGAACGTATGGAAAGAATAAATAAAGAGGAAAGATCGAAACATGTGAAAAGAACAGAGCGTACAAAGAGAACGAAGGGTACGGACAAAAAGAAAAGCGCAGAAAAAAGAGAACAGATAGCGCGAAAAAAACAGAGCGTACGGATCATTAATTGCGTAAATTTACAACCAAAATGCTACAACCGCGTTTTTTGATTAATTCAACCAATCAAAAGCGATTCAGCCAATCAGAAGCGCAAAGTACAAAAAAGCGATAGAGAATAGATAACAGTCAACAAGAAACGAAAGAAAATACATAACAATCATTAATTGCGTAAATTTACAACCGAAATGCTACAAGCGCGTTTTTTAGTTAATTCAGCCAATCAGAAACAATTCAGCCAATTAGAAGCGCGAAAAGTACAAGAAAGCGATAGAGAATAGATAACAGTCAACAAGAAACGAAAGAAAATACATAACAATCATTAATTGCGTAAATTTACAACCAAAATGCTACAACCGCGATTTCTGATTAATTCAGTCAATCAGAAACGCAAAAAATACAAGAAAATGATAGAAAATAGATAATAGTCATTAATCAGCCAATCAGGAGCGCGAAAAATACAAGAAAGTGATAAAGAATAGATAATAGTCATTAATTTACAACCAAAATGCTACAAGCGCGTTTTTTAGTTAATTCAGCCAAACAGAAGCGATTCAGCCAATCAGAAGCGCGAAAATTGCGTAAATTTACAACCAAAATGCTACAACCGCGTTTTCTGATTAATTCAGTCAATCAGAAACGCAAAAAATACAAGAAAGTGATAGAAAATAGATAATAGTCATTAATCAGCCAATCAGGAGCGCGAAAAATACAAGAAAGTGATAAAGAATAGATAATAGTCATTAATTTACAACCAAAATGCTACAAGCGCGTTTTTTAGTTAATTCAGCCAAACAGAAGCGATTCAGCCAATCAGAAGCGCGAAAAATACAAGAAATGATAAAAAATAGATAATAGTAATTAATTACAACCGAAATGCTACAAGCGCATTTTTTAGTTAAATCAGCCAATCAGAAACGATTCAGCCAATTAGAAGCGCGAAAAGTACAAGAAAGCGATAGAGAATAGATAACAGTCAACAAGAAACGAAAGAAAATACATAACAATCATTAATTGCGTAAATTTACAACCAAAATGCTACAACCGCGTTTTCTGATTAATTCAGTCAATCAGAAACGCAAAAAATACAAGAAAGTGATAGAAAATAGATAATAGTCATTAATCAGCCAATCAGGAGCGCGAAAAATACAAGAAAGTGATAAAGAATAGATAATAGTCATTAATTTACAACCAAAATGCTACAAGCGCGTTTTTTAGTTAATTCAGCCAAACAGAAGCGATTCAGCCAATCAGAAGCGCGAAAAATACAAGAAATGATAAAAAATAGATAATAGTAATTAATTACAACCGAAATGCTACAAGCGCGTTTCTTAGTTAATTAATTCAGCCAATCAGAAGCTATTCAGCCAATCAGAAGCGCGAAAAATACAAGAAACTGATAAAGAATAGATAATAATCATTAATTGCGTAAATTTACAACCGAAATGCTACAACCGCGTTTTTTGATTAATTCAGCCAATCAGAAACGATTCAGCCAATCAGAAGCGCAAAAAGTACAAGAAAGCAATAGAGAATAGATAACAGTCGACAAGAAACGAAAGAAAATACATAACAATCATTAATTGCGTAAATTTACAACCGAAATGCTACAAGCACGTTTTTTGGTTAATTCAGCCAATTAGAAGCGATTCAGCCAATCAAAAACGCGAAAAATACAAGAAAGTGATAGAAAATAGATAATAGTCATTAATTGCAATGCTACAAGCGCATTTTTTAGTTAATTCAGCCAATCAAAAGCGATTCAACCAATCAGAAGCGCGAAAAGTACAAGAAAGCGATAGAAAATAATTAACAAGATAGAGAATAGATAAATCAACAACAAAAAACGAATCTTTAATTGCGTAAATTTAAAATCGACATGCTACAATCGCGTTTTTTTGCTGATTCAACCAAGCAGAACCGAGAAAAGTACAAGAAAGCAACCGAGAAGAGATAACAGTCATAGCGAAAAAATAAGCGAAGATTGCAGGAAAAAGCGAAAACGTATCTTACCCTGGTTATCACTATATGCACGACGAACAGTCCTTGCACGACGAACAATCCTTGCACGACGAACAATCCTTGCACGACGAACAATCTTAAACCCAAATCTATCTCACAACTCACAAAAAACACGAACAATACTTCACTCTCATTGTAGTGACAGCCGTCACAAACTATGTAAATATACGTTACGAAACTCACCGTAATTACTAAACTACAAACGCATTTTAACGCAATTATTGAAAACTCGTACTAAAATCGCGATCGGCTTTTATCCTTCCCTCCAAATCCACATAACGCAATATGGCGCTCATAAGTAACATGGACATGAACGACGACATATTCGACAAGTAAGTAAATTACAACTTAATAATTAATACACATACATACACACATACACACACACACACACACATATATATATATATTTTTTAATTTTTCAGTATGATGGAAATCGAAAATGAGCGTCAGCCGTCTCCTTGCGACAAGGAGACGGCTGCCCAACAGCAGCCCTCTTCTCGTCCCAAGAAGACGGCTGCACAACAGCCAAAATTAATTGTCGTAAGGCGTGACGAAACCGGACATCACGCGGTGCTCGAAGAGCCCGCACCGGCCGAGCCAACGAAAGAAGATTTATTAAAAAGAATAAAAGAACTAGAAGAGATGGTGAAAAAACGTAAGTAACAACAAAAATTAACATCATATTAATAATTAATATTTTATTTTATTTTTTAATAATATTTTAATATTTTATTTTATTTCATTTTTATTTACAGCACCACGTTGGCATAAAGGAGGAAGAAATAGGGGCCGGGGCCGTGGTCGCGGTCGCGGACGTGGTCGTGGGCGTGGCCACGGCGCCGGCGCCACGGTCCATAACCAAAACTTATATTTTTACTAAAATCATAAATGTAAATTATCACTGTATATCGACTGAATAAAAATATATTCTCCCAAAAGTTCTTCGATTCCATCATCTTTATCAGAACTATCTTGTCGCTGAACTTTCATTTTATAGCCTAATGCTTCTAAAAGATTTATATTAAAATAATAAGTTAAATTAATTCCCGGTACTAAGCGTTTCAACTCTTCAATTGTTGCACAAGCTTTTTCAGTATCGCCTATATTGGCGTAATGTTGTGTGATCGTCGCGAATAGATCGCCACGACGTACCGATTGTTCTAAATTGGAGCCTTGAGAATCGAGTAAATGACGAACTTGTTGCATTGCAGTCTCCGTTTCATTTCTATCGAACAATCTGTTGAAAGAAAAAAATACTTGAGATGCATAGATTATATATAATTAAAATACAATTAATGTAAAAACAAAATTTATATAAACTGTTAAATAAAAATTAATATAATACGAAGGATACGCTAAAGATACAAGACATTCATAATTAAATTAACTGTTTCACTTTTTACTTTGTTTAAAATTTATAAATATCGACTGAATAAAAATATATTCTATTTAAATATTTTATTTAATTCTTCGCAAACACTTTCACATTGCCATTGTTATTATCCCAAATTTAATACTAATTTTTAAAATTTACCTTTTAATATCTAAATAGCGTTTGATTGCTGACATTCTATTGTTCACTAACTCCACTGCCCGACTGTGAATATCTGGATCTCGCGGTGTCATTACTTTAGACAAACATCTGCTCGCTTGATTCAGAGCGTCTAATGCTTTTTCGTAATTCTGAAACTCGTCGATTTCCACTTGCGCGCATGCCACATAAAAATTTGCCAACAGATCCATAGCTTTACCCTTGGAGTAGAAATTAATTATGTTCTGTAAAATTTCTGGTTGGTTTTGCCAATCCAAAGATTGTAAGTAATTGCCTGCCATAATGTAAATTTCGCGATTTCTTGAGACCTGCGCGAAGAAACAGATCTTTTCGGTGTCTCCAGACTTAAGCAACGCTTTCATAGCACGTAGTTTGTTACCGGCCTGCGTAAATTTCTTAGTCGCAAGATGATAGTTCCCCTGATCAAAGGCGATCTCCGCGATTTTTTCAAGTGTAGAAATTCTCATACGCTCGCGATCCGTGTTATCGTTGCTCACTTTTTCAATCGTCAGTTTGTCCGCGAGTTCTTCATTCAACACAACGTTATGTTGCTGGATTAGATTTAAGGCCGCCATATAATCTCTGCCAGTTGCAAGTAAATCCACTGCTTTGTCGATCTGGTCATTTTGCATAAAATAATCGGCACACTTACGAATCAGTGCCGGATCAGAATCTGCATTTACATCTGTAATAATCAATTGCAACGCACTGTATTGCTGTGTTCTGAATGCGACGTCCAAGGCTTTGTGTAAGAGACCGGCTTTATGATACAGCAGTACTGCGCGATCCGGTTGATTATTGTCTTCGTAAAATTTAGCAACGTCTATCTGTGAGTGCCGTGACGCCAGTATAGCTAATGGCCACAATTCTTCCCGCATAAAATGTTCCTGCGAATAACAAATATCGTAAAAACTCTTGTCAAGTAAATCGAAATGGGATAATTAAACAAGATATAAAGAATCAGTTTTTTAAAAAAATTAAACGTCTTACCTTACATAGACGTATCGCATTGGTATAAGCTTTGGCGACCGTATAAAAATGAATTGCTTGCATCACGTTATTTTTCGATTCGTAATGTGCAGCTAGATGATATGCTGCTGCGGCGTGATTTGTTCTAGTTACTAATTCACATACTTCATCGTCTCTTCCGAAGTAGCAGAGCAGTCTCGTCATTGACAGAGTATCCTTCGCTTGCTCGTAAAGATGTAGAGCAGTCTCCATATCACCGGTTGACTCAGTATATTGAGCGTGCCAATTTTTAATTTCCCTATGACAACATCAATCGTATTATATAAAATATTTTACAGTAAAAGAAACACTTTGTATTATAACGATTTTTTGATCGACATATTTGATTAGTATTATTAAATGATGTAACTTACGATTCTTCTGAACTGTTCAGATATGTGAGTAACTCTCGAGGTCTCATTAAAAGCATTCTGGGAACTTCAAACCGGTGGCAATCGGCTTTCGTATACATATCAATAGCCTCCGCTACTTTACCTTGCTGCTCCAATGCACGAGCGTAATTGTAATAGCTTGTTTTTTCACGGATTTTGTTTTCATTATTACCTAATTGAATCGCCTCCTTAAATTTATTTCGCGCCTCGTACAGCCGTCCAAGTAAATCGAGACGTTTTGCTTCCCGGAATAGACGTTCAGCATCGGTCTGCAATTTAATAAAAAACGTTATACGGTCTTAATCTTTCCTCTAATTTTAATATCAAGTATCGTGAATAATCTCCGATTGTTTTCGTGACTACACATTAAATAAACACTTACATGTAAACCAAGTTCGACGGCTAAAATTCCTACTTGTGCTTCCAAATTTAATGTATCATCTTGCATTGCTTCACGTAAAGCACGTGCGGCATTAGCCTGTTTCATATGACCGAGGCAAAGAAGAGCCATGTTCAACTGCTTCGTTTTCACACACATTTTAGCCAAACTTTTCCAGACAGCCTCATTCTTTATAGATTTAATAGCTTTAAAAGCTTCTTCCATATTCGCCACGCTAATATGAAAACTAAAGTCCATTACTGCTTTTCTGGTAACAGAGTCACATTCACCGAGTTCTTCGAAGTCTCTCATTAATAACTGCACTATCTTGCTACTTTTATCCACGCTTTTTTCCGAATTTAAAATAACAATATGTGGTGAATGTACACCTAGCAATCGGCAATTTTCGTCAGCGATTGGTTTCACGTCCTGTATGACAATGCCATGATCTGATGTCACGAATAATGATACTAATACTACAGAAGCTTGTGCAATCTGCAAAAAAAAAAATTATTTATTAAATGTAGTCACTATAGAATATATGTACAGATAAATTCAAAATGTAACTATAAACAAATTAGTAGATATTACCTGATCATTTTCTTTAATAAAGCTTTTAGAATCATGACTTTCTAATCGTTGAGCTCGACATACTAATAATCTGGGTTCTTCCACATCCCAGCAATGCGCCGTAATTAATCTTCCTTTGCACTGTGCAGCTCTGAAAATGCCAAAGTATTATTATCTTTGCGTATTAATATACGTTAACGTTACATTACTGAAAATCATAAATTACATTCGATATGCAATCGATACTTTGTTTGGGGCTGGTATTACTCGTTTTCGATGATGTGTTTAAAGTATCTCCATCGTATTGATTATTATAAGACTTTTTTCCTTAGCCAGGAACATAAGTTTCATTACCAGTCGCTTCAAAATCTTCTCTATCAGCAGGATGCCTCAAGGAAGTTTCAAAAACTAATTGACCTTTCAATTTTCAATCGGAATTAATATTGGTGGATGTCCTAGTGGTTGTAATCGAAGTTGTTGATACCGATCCTGCACTGGTAACGCTATCAAGATCTTGTCATTTCTTGATCACTTGGAAATTGCGTTACGTGATTTACCATCCATCCATTTCAATACCTTAATATGACCTTTTCGAAACGCAGCCATCAGACAAGAAACCTAATCATAAAATATATTTTGTTACAGATTTGACAAACAAATTTTTGATAATTACCTCGCTATTTAACCATTAATTTTTACCTTCTTTAAGAATTTGAGCCATCTCTGAAATATAAGATTATTAATAATAACATTTAAATTATATTTGATATAATATAATATATATACTATAAATAACATTTAAATAATATTAGTCACACTTACCTTAATTAACGGATCACTGCGGATCACTAACCTCACACGTCAATCAACAAAGTCGATAATATTATCAAACTGTCGATAAATTAATCCGCACCATCTAGCGACGCGAAAACGAAAGGGACATTTTTTGAGACGTAAAAATGACGACGGAGAATCTTAATAATTTTACTCTTGTAACCAAAATTATAATCGCGATATCTTTATTTATAGACCACGCAGCGAAATAATAAAAAGACTTTTATTATATAAGTCGACCATAATCAATGCAATATGCCTATTAAGAAAGCGATTGGTTAAGCCGTTATTGAGATCCGGTAATCTACGGATTTCTCAAAACGTCGTCTCGCGTAATAGAGGCACGATAGTGCCTCGCTGCGCCTATACTTGGCGCGAGGCACTACCGTGCCTCTTGATAAAATGAGATCGTAGAAATTAATGTAGTTTAGTACAATTGCGAGAAAAAAAAATTGCCCACTTTAATTGGATTAAAATATTGACTATTGTAAAATGTCAACTTTACATATATTGATTCGAATAATCTATCCTAATCGATATTATCAGATAATAAAATGTCGCAGATAACGAAAGCAAGAGCAGCAAAAGAGAAGACGACGTCGAACAATCGAAAACAAACAAAGAGATGAATGATAGAAAAGTTATCTCCAAAGATGTACCTTATGACAGTATTGCGAGAATGCCGTACAGATAACGCAATCCTGTGTACAATCCAACATTACCTCTGCACGATACACATAATGATTCTGGATACAGCACCCACATGTATGGCTTTAGCAAAGGTGCATCACCCTCTTTGTCGGGTAAGCTGGCGAAGATAACTGACTGAGTCAACACTTTTTAAATATATATTTATTAAAATTATATATTGTTGTAACCCGCTACGCCACGCAGGTCATTGACCACCGCGTGCGCTAAATTTTTACGAAAAACTCAGCAAATTGCCAAATCGTTAGAATCTGCTGAGCCTACGATGCAGTCTTGTCAGTCTTTTCGACATCACGCACTATCAACAAAAGGCAGTAGGGCATTCGGCCATTTTCTTCTGCAACTTCGTTGACAAGACTAAAGTAAATAATATAAAATGCACGTGCAAGTCATTAAGTTACGAGCTAGCAACCCGTAACTCGACCGCCGACAAATATAATTAAACACCGCACGAAGAAAAGAATAAAGATTGTTATATTTGTAATATTTGAGGGAATAATAATTATCAAAAAATGTTCGTACTGCAGGGTTTCTCGCACAGAGCAGGAGAGACGCATCTTTTCCAGACTCTATCTTCTGGACTGACGAGTCGACGTTTACGCCAAACGGCGTAATTAATTTAAGGAACCGCCTTTACTGGTCGGATGAAAATCCTCATGTTATTAGACAGGGAGCTTTTCAATATCGATGGTCCATAAATGTATGGGCGGGACTCATCGATAATCATGTGGCAAGTACAAACGTAAAAAAACAATTATTTTATTAAATACTCTGTAACAAAAATTTTTTTTTATTTGTATTAGATTGGTCCATATTTTCTTCCGCCACGTTTAACCGGCGAATTTTATGAATATTTTTTGGACACCGAGCTCCCTGGTCTTCTTGAAAATATTCCGCTAACAACAAGGAGAAACATGATTTACCAGCACGACGGGGCACCGGCTCATTGGAGTCGAAGAGTACGCCGACTTTTAGACGCACGCTTTTGCGACAAGTGGATCGGTCGTGGTGGTCCAATTATTTGACCACCACGATCGCCAGATTTGACTCCGCTGGACTATTTTTTATGAGAACACATAAAAAACTTAGTCGAGCCTCAGCGAAACGGCACTGTAAACGAGGTATGCGAGGCCATCGCTGCGGCCTTCGCTACCATTACGCCGCATATGGCCCATCAAGCGACGCAAGACGTTGTTCGAAGGGCCCGACTCTGCGTGCAACAAAGAGGAGGGCACTTTGAACAATTTTTAAATTAAACAATGACAGTGGATTAGGCCTACCGGGGATACCACGATAAAAAAACGCACTATGCTATCTACCGCTAAGTAGTGAGGAAATGATAGCACATCTTAATATTAATAATTTCCTAATATTAAAAGTACGTTTTATTTGATGTCCGAAATCCTAAAGACAGCATAATATGTTAATGTTAATATCGTGCTTTCGGAAGCGCGGAAACATTTAATTGTTTGTCGGCACGGTATCATATGATCGCGAGCGCATTCGTTTCATCTTTGCCGCAAAGACTTCAATACGTGATTGTTTCTTTCTAAGTTGACTCAGATTATATCTTTAAAAACACCGTCGCCGCCGCGGCCGCGGCCGGCTCCTAAGTTACTTAGAGCTCATTCGCCGAACCCGCTCGCCAATCAGTATTATTCGACTCGGCTACTTTCTGCAGAAAACGAAACAATGCCATCGCCGCGCCCAGCTCTTAGATTTCTTAGCGTTCATTCGCCGAGACATAATAATTTTTATAAAATCAACGGTTACGAATTTTGCATAATTGTATAAAACTTTTCGTCTCAAAATATTCTTGTCTACCCCAAAATTTCGGGAGTGACAAAACGAACCGGACACCTTGTATATATATACAGGGTGTTTGAAATAAGGTTTCCTTCCCGGTAACTGAAGATAGATATCGGGAATACAAATCGAAAAGTCAGATATCATTTAGTAAAATTCGTAACCGTTACCGAGTAAGAAATTACTGAATTTTGACGAATTAGCGCGGAGCACATAATAAGTCGGGCGCGGCAGATGAGAGCGAGTGGGCTTTAGGGAGAGAACGGGGGTGAAACGCCGCGCGACAATTATCTATCACACCACGCGTTGACTCCTCCCACCCCCACCCCACAATTGTCGCGCGGCGTTTCACCCCCGTTCTCTTCCTAAGGCCCACCCGCTCTCACCTGCCGCGCCCGACTTATTATGTGCTTCGCGCTAATTCGTCAAAATTCAGTAATTTCTTACTTGGTAACGGTTACGAGTTTTACTAAATGATATATGATTTTTTGATTTGTATTCCCGATATCTATCTACAGTTACCGGGAAGGAAACCTTATTTCAAACACCCTGTATATATATTTATACAGGGTGTTCCGTAAGTCAAGGTCAATCGCTCGGAAGATGAAAGAGAAACCAAAAACAAGAAAAAAAGTTAATATAAACATAAGTACAAAAATGCCTCGTTTCCAAGTTATCGCCAGCTTTAAGTCGGTCGCGCGCGCGCGCGTGTATGAATCTAAAAATTATACAAGATGTTTGAAATATACAATATAACAGCAACACCCACACAATAATCAACCACAACTCATTTACCTTATGCACAGACAATAAACCGTGGAATTCAAGGTCGCCGAGGAATAATATAACCAACAGTGGTTGCACAAATGAAGCTTGCGGCACGCGCAAGAAATCATAATAAATCTTGTACAATACCTCGTGAACTCGAACAAGCGCTTAGATATTGATTGTTCGACTAGGAACGTGAGCACATTGTATTTATCAGCCACAACAAAAGAAATTTGAGTAAAGTTCTATCGCTTCACAATAAGAATTTGTTCACGGAGAAAGAAAGTTTGATAAAATTAAAATTTAATTATCTGTAATGGATTGTTCAACCGTTACCGAATTAGTTGACATGCATTTAATGTATGGTCTTGCTCAAGGTAATGCTACAAAAGCAAGAAGGTTGAATATTGAAAAATTTCCTCGGCGATGCGCACCGAACCGACGATCTTTTCAAAATATTGATAGAACGTTGCGAGAAACTGGGCCGTTAACACAGCGTCGAAAAGAAGGTAGGCCTCGAATCAACGCTAACACAGAAGAAAAAATTTTGAACGCATTCCGGGTTGACCCTTCTACTAGTATCAAAAGCATCTCAGGAGTATTAGGTCTGCCAACAACTACAATATAGAAATCTTTTAATAGAAATTCCTTGTATCCCTATCATGTACAACGTGTTCAAGGAATTACTGAAAACGATTATGGTCCACGTATCATTTTCTCTCAATAGTTCGTGAATAAATGAAAACAAATGCCTAATTTCAGTGAAATAATTCTTTTTACAGATGAAGCAGCATTCGATAGAAACGGTATTACAAATTTTCATAATACACATAAATGGATGAAAGCAAATCCCCAAACAATTAAAAAAAAAACATCAACGACAGTTCAGTTGTTTGGTTTGGGGAGAAATAATTAACAATTCACTTTGTTACGTCAGAAAGGTTAATTTTGTTTAATTAATTAATTGGAAGGAATTCCTCGGGATGGACTTTGCCGGTAAGGTAGGAAGGTGACGTACCACCGAATTTATGTGTAATTCGAAATTCGAATCTACACGATTTTACGCGCAGATTATTATTCGGATTTCAATTGAGCGCGTAAGTGGTTCTTTTTTAAAGAAAGGAAATGAATCCTTATTCTTTGGGATAGAACCGGGCGTGATTGATCGCTTAGACAGGATAGTTTAGGGCAATGATAAAATAATTAAGTCACGATTTTAATAACACTAAATTAACAATTTAATAAAAAAAACAAATGACTCTAATTACAAAATCAAAAGTAATCCATACATGACAAATAAACAATTTAGAAAATTCATACAGCTCGTTTAAAATATAAGAATAAAGTGAAAGTTTTTACTGAACAAATCAAATAATAAGAAAACGGTAGTAGGCGAATGAACAGATATAATTTTAACATGGCGGAGTTGAGTATTTACAGTATTTACATGAGTGTAAGCGTGTGCGTGTGTACAATTATTAGTCTAGAGTGACCTCCTCGATTTCCACCACCCTCGCCGTGGATCTCGGGAAAACCAGGTCTATTAATCGCATCGGAGCCAGGAAAGGAAATTCCACCCCGGGATAGTAAATGAAAAAATGAGAATCAGGATCAGACCGAGCTGCCTGAATCCTGATCTCCTCTGGCTCGAAGTGGTCAGGGCCGATGGAGAAGGCCCTTTCCGGGACAGGATCTGTCCACGGAGTACAGGCCCTGCGGAGGAGCTCCAGGAGGGGATCTATAACCTCTCTCGGCTCTGGCAGCTCCTCGAGGATCTCTATACTCGGGACTGGAGATGGGGTTGATCGGGAAGTCTACTCCTGGGAGAGAGATAGAGTCATCTTCACCCAGAGAGTCGGCTTCCTCAGGTTCGAAGGGAAAAGGAGGTGGTGAAAGAGGAGAGGAGCAGGCTCTTGGCTCATCTCCGGGAAACCGTGGCTCGGAGACGAGGGAAGAATTCGGGGTATAAGAAGGAGTCGTGGGGCGGAATAGTTCCGATCCCGGCTCTGTGGACTGAGATGAAAGATTGCGCTCGTCGGAAGGATTCGTAATAGAGTTGTCTCGGCACTCCTCTTCTTCCGGGAAATAGCCGAATAACGGTTCCGGATCGCCGTGGATAGGAGATGGTGGCGGAGGGCCCGGACGAGGAGACCAAGGTCTTTCCTCGTGGCGCGCGGGAGACACGAAAACCTTCTCACTTGGTGCCGCCGCGAGAAGATATTGTATGAAGAAGCGGCGGACTAGCTCCCTCAAATTTTTGATCTGCTTATTCCGCCGCGCCCGACTCTTCTTCAACGTTTTCTTATTGTGAGATTCCACTAAAAATATTAATTGATTTTAATTAAATCTGAATTGAATTTTTGGAAAGTTTTTAATAACAATGGAGTGAAGGAGATTCGTCACCGACGAATTCCGAAGGTCTCGATCCGCCCATGAGAGTTTCCGCATAATCTATCTTTGGCGAGAGTCGCTTGCCGATTCTTTAGCCGAGAACAGTCGCCAAAGTTCCAGCAATATTTCGCGGCGTTAACCACAGAAAATCGCTAGGTATTCGACAGCATGTCTCAACCGATGTTCGGGAGCAAATATTCTCACACATTTAACAGATCACAGGAACAATCAGAACAAAATCAAAACCGCGGAGCCTCGACTCGGACATTTCTTTCTCTCAGACAACACTTGAAAACAATTAATTAAGATAAATATATTTAGTGGAATCGTGTTTTTCGCCCAGATACATATTAAATCGTTGGAACTTACTTTGTTGGAGATCTTCAAACTGCTTCTTTGATAGATTCGGATTGGCTTGCACACTCAAGGCACTCACGTAAGGTTTTAAGTAAACTAATGCGGTTGTAGCTGAGATGCAAGAGAGCGTGCTCAGCCTGAGCACAAGATTTTATAAGCTCGGAAAAGGGGAGGACTCTTCCCGAATTTTCATTTTTCTGAGATTCTAATCTCTCATTTGCAGAGCTTATTCCTCCACTTTTCCTATCTCAAAATTATTGGGCATTCGCACTTCATCCCTTCTCTATTTTAAGTTTTCGCCCTTAGTTTCTAGATTTTGGTGAGGAGTTCCCGAAATCCATTGGTTTTAAGGAAGTAATATGCCTACGAAGCACCCCCGCTTCAATGAGTTACCCCTTCCGAGCCTTCCAGAATTTTTCTATCATTTCCATCGAGAGATGGTAAGGTAACTCTTACTTTCCATATGACATATGGTTACCTGGGTTTATTGCCTTTGCCTGCGTCACATACTCCGGTAATTTCGGGTCTCTCGCGCCCTTGGTTTTTTTAAAGCTCGGGATCGGTACGCAATTACAATTTTAAGAAAAAGTTATTTTTCTTTTCCTATGACAGACAGGTTATCAAAGTTGAAATATTTATGAGATCCTAAATTTTGATTTTTTTGTGTTATGTCTAGACAAATTCTTTGTCTGACATCCGTTGGCGCCCGTTTGCAATTTGTTGCATGTTTTTTATGCTTTCACGCAACAAATTGTCCCGGAATATGTGGACGTCTGTGGAATTATTTTCTGAAAGGCTCTGAAGTTCCTTTTTTTATTACAATGGACTACGGTCTACCTTCCCTTAACTAAAATTTTAATATACGTCGAAAAAAGAGACGCGGAGTCGGAGACGTAACAACTTGTTGGACCACATTTTTGAAAACAGATTAAAGAAAACGTCGTCGTCTTTTTGAACATACGACATAATATGTGGTTTATGTACACGGGCCACCAGAGATAGCGTTCGGCGGTACACTAGTCTCTCCGGTCTGCGCCGACGGCGGCGTGCGCGCACGTGTGCCGCGAAGCCGCGAAGCGCCGATATAACAAATTTTTAGAATCTTATTCCTGAAAAGAAATATGTTTTATTAATAAAATTAATATTTTTAATTCAATCTTGTCTTGAAAAAGACAATTTATAATTTCGGTTGCTGTCTTGAAAAAGACAAGTAATACTTTTAATGTTGTCTTAAAAAAGACAGTTTGAATTTTTTATGTCTTGAGAAAGACAATTTGATATCCCCTAAGTAGGCCGATCAATCGTAAATATTTGTCGGCCCTGAAAAGGGCCGTTTGTGGGCGAAGCTGCGGAGGAAGACCTCAATAATCTGTCCAGTATCCGGACCGGTCGATTACTTGATTGAGACGATTAGGAATCGAATCAATCAAGTTTGCGAGAAAGTCTGGTTGGAACCGAAGTCCTTCCCAAACTTCCTTCGCATGGTCGACCAATGCTGCTATCGTCCTATCCCTTCGTGGTTCCCATGGGCGCTGAACCATTTGCGCCCAAACGTTCTCTATTAAATTCAAATCGGGCGAACGAGCTGGCCAGTATCGATCAAAAGAATCTCGGGATGGTCCCGGAACCACGCTTGTGTTTCACGTGACGTATGGACAGCGGAATTATTCTGCACTAATCGGATAATTGGCATATCCTCTTCAGAGTATATTGCGCGTACTGAAGGAAGAAGAACTTCTTCCAGTATGCGAATATACACTGTCGAGTTCATTCTCTCAGGAATGTGTACCAATTCTCCGATTGCAGTACCGGATACCCATCCCCACATCGCACACGATTTCCTTCCACTTCTGTAGAGAGGCACAACGTGATTCAGGTTCAACCGTTGCTCTTTTGGACGCCATACGTGTGGCCTGTGGTCATCACACGATACGAAGACCTTTTCATCGGTCCATATTATGGATTCCCACTCCGCACGGCTCGTCGCTAAATTCTCTAACGCGAACGCGATCTGTTGCTCCTGATGACCAGGAGTCAACGGAATTTTGTGGGCGGGACGATAGCAGTATAGCCCGGCTTCGTTTAAACGTCGCCGGGCGGTACTCGCGGACACTGGAACTTCCGCTGCGTTGATCGCCTCTTGGACGGTGCCAAAAGGACGATCCACAACGCGAGCGACGATGGTCTCGTCCTCTTCTGCTGTAGTAATCCGAGGACGACGATTTTTTTTACGATGATCATGCAAAGCATGATCCCCGTCTTCAGTAAATCGTCGTATCCATCGTCGTACAGTAGGTTCAGAGCAAGGAATATCAGCAGCAATTTCTGCTACCGATCTTCCCGCCTGCTACTGTCCGACAATTCGCCCTCGAATTTCTGAGCACAAGATTGGAGCCATTTCGTTACTACTATAATTCACTGTTACAATAATCACTTCGCATCCGCTTCGCTTCGCAAAACCACGAAAAGTGACAAACAATCGTAGCATGTTTAACAATTGAAAATCGCGAAGCAGCACACACACAAATTCAAGAAACAGTTGAGCGAATTTGTGTAAGTACTGCTTTTTAGTTTTTCTCAAGACAGTACCGTCAGTATTATTACATGGCCATTTTAATATATAAATTATTAATTTTACTTTAAATTGATGATAAATCATCTTAAATCTTAATACATTAAATACAAAAATAAAATGTAACAAAATTAATTTTATGTTAAACATTTTAAAATTATTTTAATTTTAATTTTAGTTTAAGTAAATAAAAAACATATTTTCTTTCAAAATATGTCATTACTAAATGACTCTTACTTCATTACATTTAAACGCTATGTCGGTGCGCGGTGCACGTGAATATATTATTGTTCGCGGTGTATACGGAAAGAACAGACAGCACGTGGTGTATGCGGAAAGAACAGACGAAACGCTAGCGTTCGAGCAGCATATATGTTTGTCCTTAACGCTCGCATCTAAACAAACGCGTGCGAGCGAGAGCGATATTGTATACCGCTTTATCCCGTGCATAACCTATAGCGTTCTCTCTCCATCACGCGGTTCTCTAAAGGATGGAGCATCAAATCGCGCCCCACTACATTTTCCCCCGTCCTCTCAATCTCCTCGGCGCTCCGCGGCACACGTGCATGCTTCATTGTGTGAAGCGTGACGCGCTAACGCACTTATACCGCCGTCGCCTCAGATCGGAGAGACTAGCGTACCGCCGAACGCTATCTCTGGTGGTCCGTGTACGATGGTGCACCTGCATATTTCAGTTTGATTGCTAGACAAGAATTGGAACGCAAATTCGGTCGACGATGGATAAAGCATGGAGGACCTGTACGATGGTCTCCTAGGTCAACCGATCTCAACCCGTATGATTTCTATCTTTGGGGTTATCTGAAATCTTTTGTTTATAAACGACCAGTTAATAACGTCCATGAACTTAAACAAAGAATAACTAATGGATTTAGAAACATTAGAAAAAGTCCCGAAGTGCTACAAAGAATTCGGGACTCCTTAGAAAGAAGACTTAAAGCATGCATTAATGTAGAAAGAGGTCAATTCGAACACCTTATATAATTTTAAGATCCATACACACGCGCGCGCGCGCACGATTTAAAACTAGCGATAACTTAAAAACAACGCCTTTTTGTACCTGCGTTTATATTAACTTTTTTTCTTGTTTTTGGTTTCTCTTTCATCTCCCGAGCGATTAACCTCGACTTACGGAACACCCTGTATATACAGGGTGTCCTGTTTTAACTGTTCACCCCAAATATTTCCCTTATTTTTGGTTTTAGGGAAAAATGTTTTAGACAAAAGTTAATTGGTTTAAAAAGGAACAACCGATGGTAATCTCGTTTTTGACTTTGAGGTCGAATTTGTAGGTCATTTAAAAGTGAACTTTAAATTCTTAAATGGAAACCCCAACTTGTTATTGCAGATTCTTATTTTTCATCGAAAAATATGTAACTTCTGTCTGAAACATTTTTCCGAAAAATGTCATGTTATTTCCTCAAAATAATTTTTTAGTTAGGTATGCTGCAATCCAAACTGTAACTATCTCTGTAACAAACTGGATCAATCTCGGAGTGTAACTTGTCTTGTAAACGTTTATTGATTGTTAGTGTCAATTTTTAGCATAGATTAATGTTAGGCGTACGAGCAAATGACCAAATCTTCCAACACTTGTCAGTCATTGCAGGTGTTACGTCCTGTAAACTCCACATCTCCTTTTTCCGACACATGGTTAATAAAGTAGATAAAGAGAAGTATACCGAATGTATTAGTATCAAAGGAGGGGGTTCTAAGCGTCCAGAAAAATAATTTCTACTGACAGAATATCTTGAATCGCCAGATGTATAAATAAAAAAAAGGAACTTGTAACAATTGTGCAACAGATGTCGATAAAAAATTGAAACACTGGGACTTGTCAAAATATATAAAAAAACATTAATAGCTTAGAAGGACTTGGAATGTCTTAAATTAACAACAAATGTCTGGCGGTAGACAAAGGAAATTCTGGAAGAAAAATAATTTTTTAAAGTTTTAAGTTACTCTCGAAATTTTTACGAATAGTGTTTTTGTGATTAACTTGTGTGGGCGAAATAAAAGGAACCTCTCAAGGAATCATCCGAGGGAACTTGAAGCCATCAAGTAGTAAGTGTCATCATTTATTTTATCCTTATCTTTCCGTTAATATTGAAACGGTTCCACTAAAATAGTTTTTTTTAATTATTTTATTTATATATAAATATATATATATATAAAATGAAAATTGAGGGAATGGTCAGGGTGCCGTTCATATCTTATAATTTCGCTATCTCTCTTAAATCCTCCCAGTTCTCCAGTAACTCGACCCCCCTAGTGAGCTTCCTTTTGTCGGGGGTTGCGATATGCTGCCAATAAATGGTGACTATCAAAACCTTGACTTGAGTAAGACTCCATCTGGTTAGAGGAACTCTGAGAATCTTTAAAGTGACAACGGAAAGATTCGAAAGAAGCTATGAGACGTAATGCTCTGGCATTTTTTCTCTCAATAATTTATTTATTAATTTAATTCATTAAAATGATTTCTTTTTAGTGGAGTCATCGAATATTAGAACTATTAAGAAAAGTCGGGCTCGCTGTAATCGGCAATTACGGAATCTGAGGAGTCTAGTCCAAAGTTTTTTCATCCAGTACTTGTTCGCGGCGGCGCCAGGGGAGATAAAAACCGACCCTCCCCGTAGAAGAGGAAAGCGGTCATGGTCTCCTCAACCACCCGCTCCCCCGAATTCACCGACTCCGGAAGAAGTTTCCCAAGACAGAAACAATACCGCGGAACTGGCCCATCTTCCGAGTCCGACACCTGTAAATGCCTCTTCGAGCGAATCTGAGCCTGAGTCGGAGCAGTTCCGTCCTACTTCTCCCTCCTTTTCTCCCGATTTTTCCGTGAATTCTACCGATCACTCTCCTGGAGCTGCTCCTAGAGCATGCTCCTCTCCCATCCCGTCTCCGATACTACATCCTGGGGAACCCGAGGAGGTCGGCTCCTTCACTGAGGACGATACCGTCTTTTGGCAAGGGCCGGACGGCCCGGAACATTCTCCTTCCCCCGCCCCAAGTGTGGAGTTCCTCGGAGGGCAAGAGGAACCGAGAGTGATCGTTGATCCTCTCCTTGAGCTCCTCCGGAGGACTTGCACTTCGTGGACGGATCCTGTCCCGGAAAGGGTCTTCACCATAGGCCCTGACTATTTCGATCCTGAGGAGATCAGGAGAGAGGCCAGCATGGCATCTCCTGATCAGAATATCCTCGTTTTTTATCCCGGGGTGGAACACCCTTTTCTTGCTCCGATCAGGTTAATTGATCGGGTCTTTCCGAGGACGACGGCCAAGATCTCCGAGATCATTGAGATCGAGTTAGATTAAAATACTAACTCTCTTCGTTCCCTTTGTATATATTTTGTTTACCGTATATGCATATATTTTTATTCTTACATTTATGGTTGACTGTTGTTTGTTATTTCATATTCGCGCTTTGTAATGTTATTCACATAAATTGATAAAATTATCTATTTCATTTAAAAATTAAAAATAATTAATATTTTTTCTAATTTCCTATTCTCTTTGTTTTCATTTTTTGTATTAGTTCGTTATAATAAATGTTTAATTTAAAAGTTGCAAACCCAAATTTCTGCATTTCTTAAATAAACCTTTGAAATCCATTTGTTGCGAAACCACCTCCGGTTCTTACCCTAGGGAACAAGAAGTAAAATTCTTTCCCTCAAAAGAACAAGAATCGCGCTAATTCAAACCTTCTGTCGTTTAAATCTATTCCTAGCGCTTTATACGCGTAGCGCTGAACCACACGCGTCACGCAAGGATCGGTAGTTGCGTCCATCTCTCTTTCTTCTAACTCTTTACCTGCTCTCAAACTATTTCCTTAACCACCGAGAAGCGGTAATTCTCCTTTAAAGAATATTTCTATTTCTGACGTAACAGCAGGCATACCTAACCGATTAGTACAAACGGCAGACGGATATTGCATCCATTGACTTTTTCTTGGTAAAACAAGAACTTTCAATATTTTGTCAAGTCTTTTTTATTTTTAAAATATGGCTGGTTATCTACCAAATAAAATTGTGAATATAATCCGCATTTTGGGTGAGGCCAGAAATAATTACTCAGCAGCAGAATGGCTTTATGCTGACAGATTTCCAGACCGACGCCATCCTGACAGGAGAGTAATAAAAAAACTTAGCGATAAAGCTGAGCAGGGTTTTCTTAGAAGAAACCGGCGAAAATCGAGTCCTAATGAAATAATATCGTTGACTGTTATAGGTGCCGCGGGTTTCAATTCTAAATGGCGTTTTATATGCAAATGTTAATTACATAACTACTCCGAGAACTTTCAAATGACCTGTTATGTTTGTAAATTTTAATAGTCTCTACAATTGTGTGATAAATGTACTGTAACGGAAGTGACAGCGACTAAAGTATAAAAAATTTAAATAAATTGCAATATTAATGAAAAATATAACGCGTGGAAATACGTGTTATGTAACACTGAAACAATAAATTAGAGAATCAGGTAGATTTGATGTAGTTACACTCTAACTTTAATCTTAACCATTATATTATCACAATTGTGACTGTTAGTGATTTTCTTTCTATTTATTATTGGTACATATATATGTATATAAATGTATTATATATATATATATATATATATATATATATATATATATATTATATATAATTTTAAATTGTTTTTTCTTTTATCTAAAATTGTAACGTATGACTTTGTAAAATAATTAACATTTTGCTATAGAGTATATTTCCTTCAAAAATAAAATTAAAATACTATGAATCGACCGACACCGGAATGCAGCATCGATGCAGAAGAAGAAATCGTTATTTCTGGTATTGCGGGTCGATTTCCTGAAAGTGTTAATATACAAAAATTTAAAGAGAATCTTATGAACAAAGTGGATCTTGGTTCGAGCAATCATGGACGTTGGAATCATAGTAAGAAAATTGGCTTTTTATGTTAGGATATATTTGATCTAAGTATTAAAAATGAATTAAAATTGAATTTGAATTGAGAAAATTATATACAACTGGATTATTGTAGTATAATAATTGTGTGAACTTTGTATACTTCTTTCCAAATTGATAAAATATATATTTATTGAATATTTAATAAAAGAGATAACGATAAATATAAATCTAATTAATCAAAAACTTTTTATTAGTTATTTGTTAATAAATTTATTTTTTATTCAGCGCTCAATATGCCTGGTCGAATTGGTAAAATTAATAACGTAGAAAAATTTGATTCACAATTTTTTGATATTTCTACTACTGAAGCTCATATAATGGATCCTGCGGCTAGAATGTTGTTCGAGCATACTTATGAAGCACTTATCGATGCAGGGATAAACCCAAAAGAATTATGGAATACAAGAACAAGCGTTATTACAGCAATTTTTATATCTGAAACTCGAGGACATATGCTTTTTGATGCTCAGGTAATACATTTAAATGACATATTATATAAATAAAAAATAAGAATTTTTATTGTAAAAAGTAAGACAATTTCATGCAAAACAGATGTTTTAAATATAAAAAAATATAAAATTAAATATAAATATATAATTAAATATAAAAAGTCTGTACATCTTTGTTGTATATGTTATGTATGTTGAGAGACAAAGAATAAAGAATTAGGTGACAGAAGAATAAAGGATATATATTTCAAAACGTACTGCATGACGGTCGGAGAAGATCTAACTCTCCGAAAGAATGACAATCATGACTTAGGGTACATTTAATTCGCATTGAATGATCGCATTACATTTTGCTCAGAACGCCATGCGCGGATAGATAAGTGTTCTCGGAATTTTACATTGCAAATATATTACAGTATAAATTATTAAAAATAAAATATTAAATATATTTATTTATTTACTTCAATACTTACAATATATTTAAAAACATATTATTGTTATTAGCTTTCTCAATTACCTATGATTAAAAATCATATGCCAGTAGCAAATGTAATTTCTCATTGGCTCGGCGTTACCGGACCATCACATAATATTGATACTGCGTGTAGTTCAAGTAATTATGCCATAGTAAAAGCTTATGAATTGATTCGAGCTGGAGATTGCGACACAGCTATTGTAGCTTCCTGCAATCTGTGCTTTCATCCTAGAATACAATATCAATTTTATCAACTAGGTATATATTTATTATATTTTAATACATTTCTATTTATAATTTTATTTTATGATGAGACAGGTAACGTTTTTATTAACTTCTTTTAGGAGTTTTGTCTTCTGACGGTTATTGCAAACCTTTTGATTCAGAAGGCTCAGGATATATGCGCAGTGAAACAGCCGCAGTACTATATCTGCAAAAGGCAAAGAATGCTCGAAGAATTTACGCAACCGTTGTGCATGGAAAAACAAATTGTGATGGTTTTAAAGCAGAAGGTATTACTTTTCCGTCATTCGAAAAACAGAAATTGTTATTAGATGAATTTTACGAAGAATGTGGAATCTCACCCGATGAGTTAGCTTATATGGAGGCTCACGCAACTGGTACTATAGCCGGCGACCCCGTAGAAACCATGGCTATTGACCAGTCTTTATGCGCTAAAAGAACTACTCCTTTATTAGTAGGCTCAGTAAAATCGAATCTTGGCCATTCTGAACCTGCAAGTGGCCTTTGCCATGTCGTAAAGGTATATATATTTTTTTATAATAGAAAGAATAAAGAAATTTATATTTAATAAATATATTTAATAAAACAATATATATAAAACATATAAAATAATTTACATACATATTTAATAAAAGAAATATATATTTTCTTATAATACTTTTTATCATCTACTTGCAATTATGATTTATATTATATACAGCGTTTATTAATTATAATATATATTACTGCTAATAAAATAAATGTGGTTCTTTAAAGGTATTACTAGCAATGGAAACAGGTATAATTACGCCTACTATACACTTTAAAAATCCACGAAAAAATTTAATTGGTGTTATTGAAGGAAGAATAAAAATTGTTACCGAACCAACTAAATTGCAAGGCGATAAGATATGTATTAATTCTTTTGGTTTTGGAGGAGCTAATAGTCATGTATTACTGAAATCGAATTCTAAACAAAAAATTAATAATGGCACGCCGGATGATGATTTACCTAGACTTGTAGCCGTGTCTGGACGTACGGAAGAAGCAGTTAAAACCATTTTTAATGATGTAAGTTCTGTTTGTATAAAATTATTCTTTAAAAAAAAATAGAATTGTATATTTTTGTTATTGAATGCAGGTGCAAAATCGGTTAACAGATGCAGAATATATATCTTTATTACATCATATTCATAATTATAACATAGATGGTCATTTTTATAGAGGATACATGATGACGAATTGTAAAAAAATTAAGTCTTATAGCTCAATTAGTAAAGTAAAACATTCTTTACATATAAAAAGGCCAATTTGTTTTATATTTTCGGGATTAGGATCTCAATGGTTTGGAATGAGTAAGTAAATAATTTATTGCAAAATACTTAAATTAATTATGTTTTATACTAACAATTTTATAATTTTAATAGGTCGAGATCTAATGAAATTCCCAGTGTTTGCCAAGGCAATAAAAAAATGTGATAACGTTTTAAAATCTTACGGCATATTACTTACAGATATTTTAACGAGTGATAATAAAAATATTTTTGATAATATTATTAAATTGTTGTTAGGACTCGTTGGATTACAAGTAAGAAAATATTTTCTATTTAATTTTTTACTAATAAAATTATTTCAAATATTAATTCTTTATATTTTACAGATTGGAATAATCGATCTTTTAACATCAATTAGTATTGTTCCTGATTTTATAATTGGTCATTCGATTGGGGAAATTGTCTGTGGATATGCCGATGGATGTTTAACGGCAGAAGAAACGATTCTGTCGGCGTATTTCATCGGCTTAGCGCTTTATGAATCGAAAATATGTAACAGTTCCATGGCTGAAATTAATCTTGAATTTGAAAAAATGAAAAATATATGCCCTTCGGACATTGATATAGCCTGTTATAATAGTTCGTCCAATTTTATTGTGAGCGGACCAACAAATTCTGTAAATGCATTTACCAGCAAGCTACAGGTATACTTATTTGCACATTAATTGTACCTTATTGTTATTTAAAAAATATTATTTGCTTGTTTTATTTTAATTATTTTGATGAAATGCTATTCTTATAATTTTTCTTTATTGTTTCAGAATAACGGTATTTCTGTAAAAAAGCTTTTCTGTGGTAATATACCTTTTCATAGTCGTTATATTGTCTCTGCGGCAATTAAATGTAAGAAATATTTAAATCGTGTATTATCGCAAAAAAAGTCTCGCAGTTCAAAATGGTTAACTACATCTGCTTGTGAATGTGCCAACGTATCTTTACCATTATGTACAGATTATTATATGAATTATTTCTTATCGCCTGTAACTTTTACAAAAGCAATACATTCAGTTCCGAAAAATGCAGTAATGATTGAGATATCGTCTCACAGTATTCTTCAACATATTATAAAAGATTCAATACGCTTCACAATAACAAGTGTAGCGTTATATACACCGAATACCGAAAATAATAATATTGAGACACTTTTAGAAGTCATTGGAAAACTTTATATTGCGGGACTACAACCACAAATTGCAAATCTTTATTCGACGATACAATTTCCTGTAAGCCGCGGCACTCCAATGATTTCTCATCTTGTAAGGTAAATAGAAAAATGCCTTATTTAAATATACTATAATTATATTAAACCAATTTATTAAATTAACAACGTTTGCAGATGGGATCATTCAAAAAACATGTTTGTAATGTCTCATAGCGAAAAGAAAATTCTTAACGAAAGAGAAATTATTTTTAACATCGACACAAATGACGAAGAATTTCTTTACTTAACAGGTCATGTCATTAATGGGAAAAATTTATTTCCTGCTATGGGATATATTTTCTACATTTGGGAAATGTTTGCATCACTAAATAAGAAAGAATATACTGAAATGCCTATTATATTTGAAGATATAAATTTTATTCGCGCTACAGTGTTAACACAACAAAATAAGATCGAATTAACTTTTTCGATTCAAAAAGGTGATCGCGTTACGTTCTTTTTTATTAGATTTATAATATGTTATACTTATAATAAATTTAAATTTATGTTTAGGTAGCAATAGGTTTGAGATTATTGAAGGACACACCACAATTGTTACCGGAAGAATACGAATTCCAACCAGCGATGAAAATACAAGAATATCTGCTAATTCAACTAAATATGCCGTTGATGGAGAAATGAATAATAAAGACATTTATAAAGAATTAAGGCTTCGTGGATACCAATACAGTGGCATATTTCGTGGATTAAACCGTGTCTCAGTTACGAAATCAAACGGCTCCATCGCTTGGGCGTTCAACTGGATAGCATTTATGGACAGCATGTTACAAATGATGATTCTGGGACAGAATACGAGAGATCTTTTGGTTCCAACAAGAATTTGTAAATTAACAATCGACCCAAAATATCACCTACATCTAATTCAGAATACTTCAATTAATAATAGACGTAAGTAATATAAATTATTCAGCAAGTAACATATATGCGTTCAAGCTTTTAACAATTTAATTGTATTTAAAACGTTTCAGAGCTTCCTGTTAATTATTACAAGCATTTAAATGCTATAACATCCGGAGGAATAGAAATTTATGGAGTTGTAGCTACATTTATACCTAATCGATTAAAAACAGTTAATATCGTTCTTGAAGAACATACTTTTGTTGCTCATCGTGATTTAGAATCATCTATATCGCTACAAAATGCAATAAGAATGTCGATACACCTTGCACTTGAATGTTGCAACATGTTAAATGTTAAAATTATCGAATTTCTTGATACCGATGATAAATTAACATCAGAAGATTTGAATTCTCCTCTCATTAATAAAATTCTGAGCGACTTGCCTCAAATTCGACATGAGACCAAACTTGTTACGAATCACAAAAATCTTCAAAATATTTCATTACCCGACAATATTTCTGTAACGGAAATGACTAAATTATCAAAAAATGAAAATTGTTTAATGGTCTTTTGTTTTAATATTTTAAAAAAGAATAAAGAGGAACTATATAAGCAGCTATTGTCTCTGTTAATGCCTCAAGGCTTTCTACTGACTTTGGAAGAATCTACTGACTGTGAATATTCGTATTTAAAAAAAAATAAGTTAAATATTATAATAGAGCGACAGATAAATAACAAGAAACTTTTATTATTAAGAAAAACGCAAAATGTTGAGAAAAATCAGTATCATGTTGTACATGTTAACAATTACGATTTTACATGGGTAGATACATTGAAATCAATTATAAATATGCAAAATAAATCTGATAGCGATAAAAATATAATACTGGTTGCAGAAAAGAATTTTGAAAGTGGATTACTAGGTCTTGTTAACTGCTTACGAAAAGAACCAGGTGGTGAAACAATTAGAAGTGTATTTATTCAGGATAGTAAAGCACCTGCTTTTTCTCTACATGAGCCGTTATATATGAAGCAGCTGCTATTGAATTTGCCAATTAATGTTATACGTTCTGGAAATGTATGGGGATCTTACAGGCATTTTCCATTATCAGCATTGGAACCAAAATTCGTACAGAATGCTTATATTAAACAGAAGGTACAATAAAAATGTTATTGCAAGTTTAATTATAAATAATAATTAATTATATTTATTCGCAACAGGTGCAAGGAGATATGAGTACATTGTGTTGGACAGAAAACAAAAAGCTTGTTGAAAATGAATTTAAAAATCTTGTTAATGTCATTTATGCGTCACTTAATTTTAGAGACATTATGTTAGCGACTGGTAGACTTACAATTTCCACACTATATAATACACCGCATGATTTTGAAAATTCTCTTCTTGGTATGGAATTTGTTGGTTTTAACACGCATAATGAAAGAATAATGGGAGTATGTTCAGACGGGTAAAATATAAAATATTAATACATATAAATTAATAATAATATATATAATAAATATTAGACATAATATAAAATAAATGAATCAACTTATGGTACATTTTAATGTTAAATATATAGATCTAAATATTTTTTGCAGAGGAATAACAAACGTTATTTTGGCTGACAAATATCTCAAGTGGGTCATACCAGATAAATGGACAATGGAAGATGCAGCAACTGTTCCAATTGTGTACAGTACGTGTTACTATGCTTTGTACATAAAGGGTAAAATGAAAAAAGGAGACAAAGTGTTGATTCACTCTGGCACTGGAGGCATTGGTCAAGCTGCAATATATCTTGCGCTTTCCGAAGGCTGCGAGGTATTTACTACAGTTGGAAATGTCGAGAAACGGCAGTTTATTATAAATACCTTTCCATCTATTCCTGAAGATAATATCGGAAATTCTAGAGATACAAGCTTTCAACAGATGATTATGCAACGTACAAATGGTCGTGGAGTGGATATTGTATTAAACTCCTTGGCTGAAGAGAAATTGCAAGCATCTGTTCAATGTTTAACAAACGGTGGTTATTTTCTGGAAATTGGCAAATTTGATATGTTATCCAATACTGCTTTAGATATGTCTATATTTAAAAAAAATATCAATTTCTGTGGTGTTTTATTGGATAAATTATTTTTTGCAACTGCAGAACAGAAGTTAAAATTGTCTAAGAAAATAACAGAGGGTTTAGAAAATGGTGTTATTAAACCGCTGAATAGAAAAGTTTTTGAAAGAAATGAAGTCGAAGCTGCTTTTAGATATATGGCAAGTGGAAAACATATTGGCAAGGTACAATTTTTTAATATATATATACATATATATAAATAATATTTCTTTAATTTATATATTTAAAAAAATATATTTAAAAAAAAATTAATATTATTTTATTTTTTGTTTAA
The DNA here is from genome assembly GCF_019399895.1 of Cardiocondyla obscurior. Taxonomy (NCBI): domain Eukaryota; kingdom Metazoa; phylum Arthropoda; class Insecta; order Hymenoptera; family Formicidae; genus Cardiocondyla; species Cardiocondyla obscurior. The sequence continues at coordinate 154,092 of NC_091890.1, read as the reverse complement.
TATAAGTAACATTAATTAAAGATTTTTTAATATTACTGAATTATTTAAAGGTTTATTTACTTGCAATATTAACAAAATTAATTAAATTATAAAGTAATATTAAAATTAATAAAATATTAATTATTTACAGATAATAATAAAAGTTCAAGAAGAAAAAGGGTTTTTGAATAATCCTTTACTCGCTTATCCACAATATTATTGCCTAGAACACAAATGTTATATTATTCTCGGTGGACTAGGTGGCTTTGGTTTAGAATTAGCAAATAAATTGATTCATCGAGGTGCGAAAAATCTAGTTTTCACATCAAGAGCCGGAATTAGAACGGGTTATCAACAATCAAGAATAAATCTTTGGCGTTCTTATGGTGTAGATGTGCAGATTCTTACGATTGATGATAATATAACACATGAAAATTGTAAAAAGATATTAGAGTTTGCCGAGACAAAAGGACCAGTGGATGCGATATTTAATCTTGCAGTAGTTTTGAATGATTGTATATTTCCGAATCAATCTGCACAAACATTTCAAGATTCGTTTAAATCGAAAGCATGGATGACGAAGCAAATAGATGAATTATCGAGAATTATCTGCCCGCAACTTCGTCATTTTGTTGTATTTTCCTCCGTCTCGTGTGGAAGAGGAAACGCAGGCCAAACGAATTATGGAATGGCTAATTCCGTAATGGAAAGAATATGCGAAAAACGTGTGAAAGAAGGATATCATGGTTTGGCAATACAATGGGGAGCTATTGGCGATGTTGGGCTCGTTGCAGATATGCAAGAAGAAAATAAGGAATTGATAATAGGCGGTACATTGCAACAAAGAATATCCTCTTGTTTGGATACATTAGAAATATTTCTGCTGCAAGATCGATCTATTGTAAGCAGTATGGTTGTTGCCGAAAAAGGAAATATTAACAAATCATTGAATATTTATGAAACAGTTGCTCAGATAATAGGTAAAATTAATTTAATATAAATCTAAACAATAGTGTAATAGTATAAAAATTATAAAGCGATTGTGGACTTAGAAATTAATAAATATATATTATTTTGTTACTTTATTTCAAAACAGGATTAAAGAACACAAATGCTGTTTCACCAAAAGTTCCTCTAGCTGAAATGGGAATGGATTCAATGATGGCAGTTGAAATTAAGCAAACATTAGAAAGAGAATTCGATATTTCCTTGACAACGCAAGATATAAGAATGCTAAATTTCTCTAAACTTAAACAAATGGCAATTACACCCGAACAAGGAAAAATATGGGATTCAAGTGAAACTGATACAAATAATTTGTTTCAAAAAATGGAAAATTCAGATTTTGTTCCAAATATACTTATAGAACTTGTTACAAAAAAAGAGGTTAATGGAGACAACATAATATTCGTGCCAGGAATCGATAACTGTTCAAAAGTATTTAAATTCACATCATCAGAAATTAAATATACAGCAACGTGTTTGCAACATGGTGTACTTAATATTCCTAATGAAAGTCATTCAGTGATGAAATCAGCCGCTTATTTACTGCCTGTAACAAATTTTGCATTAATTTAAATTTTTATATAAAATACATGTTTTATAATTTATATAAAAACATATAGAAAAACAAATAAATTAAAAAATTACATTTTTAAATATTATTGCTACTTATACAGAGTGTCTGAAATAAAACTTCAAATATGAAAACTGTGGGTAGGGAATCAAATTTGGAGACAAAAAGTCCTTTACGAATTTTTAAAATTCGTAACCATTACTGAAAAAAAAATTAATTTGTATAACGCATGAGCGACAAGGAAAATGCGGGTGAGTGAGCGCGACAAACGAATAGCTAAAAATGGTACCGTCGTCTGTCGCGCTCACTCACCCGCATCTTCCTTGTCGCTCATGCGTTATATAAATTAATTTTTTTTTCAATAATGGTTACAAATTTTACAAATTCGTAAAGGACTTTTCGTCTCCAAATCTGATTCCCTATTCACAGTTTTCATATTCGAAGTTTAATTTTGGACACCCTGTATACTAATTCATATTTATTTGTTTTAGCATGTATTAAAAAAAATAAAAAATCAGAAGGAATTTTTCATAGTGGGTTATTCATATGGATCACTAATTGCCATTGAATTAGCAAGATTATTAGAAGCTAATAACTTGTTAGGACGATTAATACTAATAGACGGAGCTCCTGATCTATTGAAATTATGGATAAATAAATTGATGCCTGCTACATCATTAAAAGAATTACAAAATCTAATAATTCTTCGGTTATTAAAAATGTATACTAAAATTGACGAACAAGAGGTAAGTATAAAATAAAATAAAAATAAAAATAAAATTCTAAAAATATATTTAATATTTTATTCTTATTATATAAAAATTATTCATTAAAGTTTATTGTCATTAAGAATTTAATACATTTTTTTAACTTTGATTGATAAAATGCAAATATTATAAGCCACATAAAATACAAATTTTTTATTTGCAGTTAATGTTGGAATTGAACAAATGTAACACTGTGGAAGAAAAGTTAAAAATAGTTCACACTCGTTTTCCGATGGTCATAAATATAAATACATTGACTACCGAAAATCAAAGGCTAATGTATTTTACGGTTTATAATCATATAATTGCTATACTAAATTATAATATATCTTCGTTACCTCGCCTCAAATCACCTATAACATTGTTGAAACCCACATTTCCAATTATTTCATTTCCAGAAGAGGATTATGGTCTGCACAGGGTAAATTCAATTTTGATTGATATTTCTAAGCTAGTAAAGTTTAATATACATATAAATAGCTCTATAACAAAAAATTATTTTTCAGGTCACTGAAGGTAAAATTCAAGTGCATTCCATCGAAGGTAATCATATTACAATAATGAGCCACGATAAACTAACATCAATTATTAAAGAGTGGATGAAAAATAATAACACAGACTAATATTATATAAACGTGATAAATACATTACTATAAACATTTATATTATAATAAATAAATAAATAAATAATTATTATATGTATATTAAAAAACTTGTAAAAAATTATGAATATTTACAAGGATCGTTAAGCAACTCGGAAATTTAAAAAAGTATGATACTTTATGTGCATGTAAAGTAATTCATCTGTAATACAAAACTATTTTTTGTTTGTGCTAAATTTCACTTTAAAAAGGTGAAACCACTCCTTACAAATGGAAGGGTTTTTTGCTTTTTTTCGATATAACTCGAAAACTATTTAAGATATCAAAAAAAGTTTTATACAAAAGTTTTATAGTAAAAACAACTATATTTAACTGCAGTAACAGAATTAAATAAAAAAATTTTTTTAACAAAATTGTTTATAAAAATACAAAAAAAAAATTTTTTTTTTAATTTTATTATTGCAGTTGTTACGTCAGGAGGATTAATTTTATTAAATTAATTAATCGGAAGGAATTCCTCGGAATGGACTTTGCCGGTAGGGTAGGGAGGTGACGTACCACCGAACTTATGTGTGATTCGAAATTCGAATCTACACGATTTTACGCGCAGATAATTATTCGGATTTCAATTGAGCGCGTAAGTGGTTCTTTTTAGAGAAAGGAAATGAATCCTTATTCTCTGGGATAGAACCGGGCGTGATTGATCGCTTAGACAGGATAGTTTATGGTAATAATTAAATAATTAACCCACGATTTTAATAATACTAAATTAACAATTTAATTAAAACAAAGACTCTAATTACAAAAAATCAAAAGTAATCCATACAAGACAAATAAACAATTCGGAAAACTCATACAGCTTGTTTAACATACAAAAATAAAGTAAAAGTTTTTACTGAACAAATCAAATAATAAGAAAACGGTAATAGACGAATGAATAGATATAATTCTAACATGGCGGTGTTGAGTGTTTTACAATATTTACATGAGTGTAAGGGTGTGCGTGTGGATGTGTGTAATTATTAATCTAAAGTAACCTCCTCGATTTCCACCACCCTCGCCGTGGATCTCGGGAAAACAAGGTCAATTAGTCGCATCGGAGCCAGGAAAGGAAATTCCACCCCGGGATAATAAATGAAAAAATGAGAATCAGGATCAGACCGAGCTGCCTGAATCCTGATCTCCTCTGGCTCGAAGTGGTCAGGGCCGATGGAGAAGGCCCTTTCCGGGACGGGATCTGTCCACGGAGTACAGGCCCTGCGGAGGAGCTCCAGGAGAGGATCTATAACCTCTCTCGGCTCTGGATGCTCCTCGAGGATCTCTATACTCGGGACCGGAGATGGAGGTTGATCGGGGAAGTCTACTCCCGGGAGAGAGATTGAGTCATCTTCACCCAGAGAGTCGGCCTCCTCAGGTTCGAAGGGAAAAGGAGGTGGTGAAAGAGGAGAGGAGCAGGCTCGTGGCTCATCTCCGGGAAACCGTGGCTCGGAGACGAGGGAAGAATTCGGAGTATAAGAAGGAGTCGTGGGGCGGAATAATTCCGATCCAGGCTCCGTGGACTGAGTTGAAAGATTTCTGTCGTCGGAAGGATTTGTAAAAGACTCCTCTTCTTCCGGGAAATAGCCGAATAACGAAGGAGATTCGTCACCGACGATTTCCGAAGGCCGTCTCGACCCGTCCATGAGTGAATCCACGTAATCTATCTTTGGCGAGAATCGCTTGCCGATTCTTTAGCCGTGGACAGTCGCCAAACTTCCAACAGTATTTCACGGCGTAAACTACAGAAAATTGCTGGTTATTCGACAGCGTATCCTGGCCGATATTCAAAAGCAGGCATTCTCACACATTTAACAGATCACAGGAACAATCCGAACAGTATCAAAACCGCGGAACCTCGACTCGGACATTCTTTTCTCTCTTTGATAACACTTAGAAAACAATTAGTTTGGAAAATACATTTAGTGGAATCGTATTTCGCGGGGATACATATTAAAACGTTGAAACTTACTTTTTAGGAGATCTTCTAACTGCTTCTTTGATACCTGGTGGTTCGTCTTGCACACTCACGTCAATTTCAAGTAAACTGTATCGGTTGTAGCTGAGATGCAAGAGAGCGTGCTCCGCCAAAACACAAGATTTTATAAGCTCGGAAAAGGGGAGGACTATTCCCGAATTTTCACTTTTCTGAAATTCTAATCTTTTATTTGCAGAGCTTGTTCGGCTCGCCCATTAATGAATCTCCGCGGTTCATCTTAAGCAAAGCTCGTTTCCCGTTTTCTTGAAGCCGTGGATAGCCGCCAAACTTCCAGCAACATTTCGCGGCGTGAACCACAGTAAGTCGCTAGTTATTTGACGGCATATCACAGCCGATATTCGGGAGCAAATCTCTTCGCAAATTTGAATCGTCATGAAGTCTAAAGGACATAATCAAATCTCCGAAACTCTGACTCAGACAATTCCTTCCCTCTTTTCTTGAATTTAATGAAAGGAACACTTTGAATTAATAAACATTTAATGGAATCAATTTTAGTTCGCGGGATAACGTAATTGTTTGTTGAGACTTACTTTTTGGAGATTTTCTGGAGTCTTCTTCTCAGATTTTTAGCAGTCTTGCACAAACAGGCACTCGCAATTTGCTTAATTAAACTTGTGCGCTGGATATCTGGTGAGTAAGAGAGCGTGCTCCGCCAGAACACAAGATTTTATAAGCTCGGAAAAGGAGAGGACTCTTCCCGAATTTTCACTTTTCCGAAATTCTAATCTTTCATTTGCAGAGCTTGTTCCTCCACTTTTCCTATCTCAAAATTATTAGGCATTCGCACCTCATCCCTTCTCTATTTCTTAAACTTCTAAGTTTTCGCCCTTAGTTTCTAAATTTTGGTGAGGAGTTCCCGAAATCCATTGGTTTTAAGAAAATAATATGCCTACGAAGCACCCCCGCTTCAACGAGTTATCCCTTCCGAGCCTTTCAGAATTTTACTATCATTTCCATCGAGGGATGGTGGGAAAACTTTTACCTTTCATATGACATATGGTTACCTGACTTTATTGCCTTTGTCTGCGCCACATACTCCGGTAATTACGAGCCTCTCGCGCCCTTGGTTTTTCTAAAGCTCAGGATCTGTACGCAATTACAATTTTAAGAAAAAGTTATTTTTTCCTTTTCCTGTGACAGACAGGTTATCAAAGTTGAAATATTTATGAGCCCCTTAGGTTTTGATTTTTTGTATTATGTCTAGACAAATTTTTTGTCTGACTTTCGTTGGCGTCCGTTTACAATTTGTTGCATGTTTTTTATGTTTTCACGCAACAAATTGTCCCGGAATATGTTGACGTCTTATAAATTATCTTCTGAAAAGCTCTGAAGTTCCTTTTTTTTGTGTTACAATGGACTACGGTCTACCTTCCCCTTAACTAAAATTTTAATATATGTCGAAAAAAAGAGACGCGGAGTCGGAGACGTAACACATTTGTGTTTGTATTTTGTGATATCTAGTAGTAAAATCTTCTGTGTTCGTTATTATCGCGATTGTCCAGGATGAATCCGAAAGTTGAAGTTGTCCGCAAATCTTCATAGTATAGCCCGGGTTCGTGTGTGAACGGTTTTATTTCAAATGGCGCGATCTCACTCTTCCCTTTTGTCATGGCGAGCAAGAATCTGTAATTTTATATGTGAGTTGGTTTATGTGCTAGTGTATCGTGGACTGAATCTGATCGCAGGTAAGTTATTAAAATGTGTCAATTTAGCTAATTTTATGTCAGGTTTGATTCTTTTGAATAGTCGCCTGTGCTATCGTCTAACGTTCCCTCAGTCTGCCACCGGAATTCGTATATAACGGACATCTAATTTCTTCTTTTGTGGTTAACAAGTTCGTAGGTGTTTGGTTAAAAGAAAAAAGTTTTTTTTGTTTGTTGTTTACTCTAATTTTTTAATTATGTGTTTTGATATTTTAGTGGATATGTACTGTGTCGAGTGTTCTGCTCGTTATGAGCCGAGAAACTGCGCTCTATGCGCTTCCAGGAGCGCCTTGAGACTCCGTAGGATGCTCTGGCTGCGGACCGAACCCAAGCTAAAGATGCAGACTAGTCGGGATTTGAAGTTCCGTCGTGTGGAGGTTATCCCTGACGAGTTCATCGGTAAGTTTTTTTTTTTTTTTTTTTTTTTTTTTTTTTTTTTTTAATATTCTATAAACGCTTTTAGACGGTTTACATGGACTTTAAATGTTCTTTGTCCTTTCTTAATACTATAATTAACGTCGCTGTGTTTTTCCGTAATTTTGTATGGACCTATCCATAGCGCGTCTAGTTTTTTTGATCGTCCGCGACGAACGGATTCGTCATATAAAAGAACGGAATCCTCTACTTGAAACTCGCGTCCGCGGGATTTACGGTCGTATGTGATTTTGGCTTTAATTTTTTCACCCTTAGCATGTTCGCGCGCTAGGTGGTTAGTTGCTCGCAATCTCTCTCGTAGTTCTTGCGCGTAATCTTCGTATGAGTAGGTAGTTTTTGGTGCGGTTGTTAGAGCTGTAGGTATTGTTGCTAGATGTCCGAATACTAACTCGAAGGGGGTGAATCCTGTGGCTGTATGTAGCGTAGTGTTGTACGTGAACATTGCGTACGGCAGCCACTCATCCCAGTCCGTTTGATCTTGTTCAATGTAGTGACGCAAATATTCGGCTAGTGTTTGGTGCGAACGTTCTAACGCTCCGTTAGTTTCTGGATGGTAGGCCGTTGTTTGAATCTTATGAATTTTTAGTAATTTGCACATATTCTTAAAGACTTCACTCATGAAATTTGTGCCTTGATCGGAGAGAAGTCGCTCCGGTATTCCGTATTCTAGAACGATTTTAGTTACGAATGCTTTCGCAACTGTTACTGCTTCCTGATTTGGTACGGGTATTGCCTTACTAACTTTTGTTAGTCCGTCTTGAAAAGTTAATATATATTTATTCCCGTTGTGCGACAGAGGTAGGGGACCTACTATGTCTAGGGCACATTTTTTGAACGGTTTTTTCGGTGTGTCGGTGATTACCAATGGCATTTTTGTCTTTTTACTTAATTTATTTCGTTGGCAATATTCGCACTTCTTAATATAATTCTCCACGTCCTTGCTCAATCCTGGCCAGTCGTGGTGTAATTTGATGCGTTGCAACGTGCGACTGACACCTTGGTGGCCGCCCGTTGGTATGTCGTGATATTCGCGTAATAGGTTTGTCTTTTCTTCTTCTGTATATTTTCTTCTTTCTTGACATGTGTTCACCTGACGTTCGCATTCTTGAGTCGGTGGATTTCTGCTCAGAGCATCGGCGTTGGTATTACTTTTCCCATCTTTATGTATAATTTTATAATCATGTTTTTCGAGTTGTAGTCTCCATCTAATCAATCTTGATCCGGGGTCGTTGACGTTGAATAACCACGTTAGAGGCTTATGATCTGTTACGATCGTGAATGATGTGCCGAAAATGTACGGTCTGAAATGTTTTACGGCCCAGACGATTGCTAATAATTGTTTTTCCGTAGTGCTATAGTTTTTTTCTGCTTCATTTAATATACGGTTTGCGAACGCGATCGGGTGATCTTTTCCTATTTCGCCCTGTGAAATTATCGCTCCTATGGCGTAATCTGACGCGTCCGTCGTGATAATGAACAGTTGTGTGAAGTCCGGGTAATTTAATACTGGTGCTGTCGTAAGCTTTTCTTTTAATAATTCGAACGCGTTCTGTTGCTCGATATTCCATTTGAATTTTTCGTCTTTTTTTGTAAGTGCGGATAACGGTCTTGCAATTTTCAAAAAATTTTCAATAAATTTGCGATAATAACCTGCCAACCCTATGAATGACTGTACGTCTTTCACTTTTTAGGAATTGGAAAATTTTTACGGCGGAAATTTTGACGGGTCAGGTCGGACGCCATCCTTAGTTATAAAATGTCCCAGGTATAGCACTTCCTTGCGTAGGAACTCGCATTTGTCTGGTTGTAATTTAAGATTATTTTCACGTAATTTCTTAAATACTTCTTCCAATCTTTTATTATGTTCGTCCAACGTAGGCCCGAACACGATGATATCGTCTAAATATACGAGGCATTTGATTCCTTGTAAACCCGATAGCACCGAGTTCATCATCCTCTGAAATGTGACCGGTGCATTTTTCAGTCCGAATGGCATACGGTTGAATTCGTAGTGGCCTTCAGGCGTCGAAAATGCAGTTTTCGCTCGGTAATCTTTATGCATTGGGATCTGATGGTAACCGGACGCTAGATCCAGTGTAGTGAAATACTTTGCGTTGCCCAATTGGTCCAGGATTTCGTTCATATTTGGAATCGGGAAGGAATCGCCTATAGTAATATCGTTTAACTTCCTGAAATCAACGATTCGTAGTTTTTGTTTTCCGGAAGCATCAATTTTCTTGGGTACTACCAGTATCGGTGCGTTCCATTGGCTGGAGCTTGGTCGTATAACGTTGTTTTGTAGCATCTTCTTCACTTCTTCCCTTACTTCCGACTTATGTTTTTCCGGTAGTCTATACGGACGACAATTGATTGGTCAGGCGTTTGCTTCTGTTACGATCTCGTGCGATACGGAGGTCGTACAGGATAAATGATCTCTCTCGAGGTAGAAGATGTCGCAAAAATTTTGGCATATTTCGGTTACCTTATCTTTCTCTTCTTTATTTAGATGCGCTACTCGCAGCTGTTTGCGTACGCATTCCTGTCGCCTCAGCACGTTCTCCGTTCGCGACGTGTCGGGTATCGCGAGCGTGCTGACCAAGCATTCGGATGGCACGGCTTCTATCTGTACGAGTGGAGTATTTAATTCTATCGGCTTTTCTGTAATATTTAATACGCTAATTTTGCAAGTATTTTCTTCCGGTTTTACTAAGCAGCTGCCAATAAAACTCCGGGTTTTGGTTCTTCCGCGTAGACTATTCCTATTTGGTTGTGGCTCGTATCGGCTTGTACAAACGTGTCGCTTCGCGGTGGTAACGTGATTCGCGTGTACGGCTGTAACTTGATCGGCACCTTGTGAATTATTAATTGTTTCTTCTCTACGTCGTATACTGTGGGATGCGCTTTCAAGAAGTCCATGCCTAAAATCCCTTCGTAATTTATGGGGAATGCATCGGGCACGACGTGCATGTTATGATTGATGTATCGATCTCGTAACCGGATCGTCAATTTCGCAATTCTTATGGTGCGAAGTTGGTGGCCGGTCACACCAGTTAATGCCGTAGACTCCATATATATTGGGGTGTCTCCTCTTAGTTTATCGACTTTAATGAGGGTGACGGCGGCCCCGGTGTCGAGTAAGAAAGTATATTTTCCGTCTTGTGATTCCTGCACGTTAAGAGTGACCAAATCGAGGTGTCGATTCGCGTCTCCCTCGGTCAGATGGGATATTTGATACGCGCTAGCCGGTCGAATTTCCGGGACGCGTGTTTCGTTTTCGTGTAACGTGTGGCTCGTCGAGTTTTGACGCGTGTAGTTCTCCGCGGTAGTGTATGATACCGGAGCCGATCGTGACTGTCGGAAATCCGACCGGCTGTTGTGTCTGTTTGTGGAACGCGATTCGGTGTCTCGTTTTAATTTTCGACATTCTTCGCGAATATGGCCCGGCTTGTCGCAGTACGAACAATGTTTAGTCGTCGTATGACATCGCGAGGAATGCTCCGCGCGGGGCAGGCTGAAACGTTGAGCGAAACGGCTCGATCGACATTCGAAACCTTGGTGCCTTTGTTTCCCGCATTTTTTGCAAGACGGCACAGGTGGACGCCCTGATGAATACGCAAGCTTTCTTTCCATAAATCCGCGGGGGACCATGCCGCTTTGTCTCTCATTGGCCGAGGCCCCATCTATAGCTTCCTGTAGGGAAGTATAGTTGCGGGAACGCACAATAATCGAGATATGCGGAAATAGACCGTTTTGGAAATTCTGCAAGACTTGCTTCTGCAGTGATTCCCATATGCCCTGTTTTTGATCGGCTGAATAATGGGCGTCTTCGCTGAGTGCGTCGTAAAGTTCGGACGCTAGGTGATCCGCTCGCGTATCGAAGGCTTGGGCGCTCCCGCCCGGCCGCTGACGCAGCTGGTTGAAATCCAGCTGGAGGTACGAGGTTGCGCGTCGATGCATGTAATTAGCTTCTATTTTCCTAATAAATTGCGCGAAATCGGTGATTTTTTTAGACTTGAATCTTGACAGTGCGCGTCTCGTTAATTTAGTATATAAGATGGCGGCTAATAGCTCGTCCTCTTCTTCGGGGTTGATCTTTTTTACTGCGTATTCGCAGGCTTTCACAAATTTCTTGACGTTATTTTCGTTTCCGTCGAACGGAGGAATGAAATTTATGGCGTGTTGTAAAGTGAGGAAATGCCGCGGATGATTCAGCGAAAAACGGACATCTTCTCGTCGGTTCCTCGTTCTTTGGACAGATATGTCGCGGGACCTATTCGAACGGATGCCGTATTTTTCCGCGAGTTCCTCGTTTTCAATCCGATCTAAACGCGTTACCATTAATTGCATAGCGTCGAGTAGAGTCTCGATAGCCTCGTCCCTTGTTGCCGAGCCTCGAGTTCGTGTAATCGGCGAGGACTGTGCCCGGTTCAAAGTTCCGGGTTCGCCCATGGTGCTGTCACGGAAGGTCGGCGGCTCGGTTGTCGTTGCGTTAGGTATGGGATTTGACGCGTCGGGCGTCCCATTGATAGTTACATTTGCATCGGAATTATCTCTACTATTCGTCAGGGTATAAATCAAATAGTTTCTTTGATTTGCGAAAAGGTCGCTCTCGAATGAATTAAGAGGGGATAGGTGACTACGCAGGAAGAAATTATCGTCTCGGAGAGAACTCGCCGCCTCGTCCCTTAGCTTAACGGGTAGCGAGATCTTGTTAGAAAATTCGGATTGTTCCTCGTCGCTTGCGCCGCCGTTACCGTAAGCGCGCCTCATCCTATTACGGCAGATTTCTCGAGTTGTTTCCGCGGATTGCGGGGGGCGTATAAATACCGGACGCATTGGTTCAGACATTTCTGGATTGTGAAGCCACGCGAGCCGGGACAAGATTTGACGCGTATAAGTGTCTTCGTCGGACATAGACGGATATTTTTACATACAATTTATACTGCGGATAAATTACATATATTTTTGTCGTGTAACTTATACTATCGCAGGGATTCGCATGTTTTTCGCAGGGTAAGCTGTTACTTGCTTTCACGGTGTCTTTGCTTGGGTACTGCTTCGCCGCGTTGATCGGGTTGCTCGGAGATGGCCTCGGATGTTAGCGGCGGATGAATTTACCAGTTGCTTTTTGTTGCAGACGTTCCACACTTCCCGGCTGTCCAAGAGAGTGGCTGAGGGCGAGCCTGAGTTCCGGAGGGCGGATCCCACCGTTGCCACCAAATTTGTTACACCGTGGTACGGTGCGGTTGTGGGTCCGTTCGCCGGAACGTGTGCCACACCGTTGAGAGGAGCCGGGTGTGGGTTAATAAAGACTTTCTTTGGAAAATGTGTTGCACTGTTTATTTCGTCGTCGTTACACTCGATACGCGTTACGTTACTTCTGATAAGAATGCCCGCAACGGCTTCCGAGCCGTCGCTCATATACTCCGCCGAGTTGCAACCTCAGCGAGTTTCGGCCGCGGTGGTTGACCGGAGAGGTTCGTCAACCGCACGGGCTTATTTTAATTGTTAAATATAGGTACATCGCCTTATTTCGACATCGGGCGATAATCTCGAGGTCCTTGCCCGATTGCGAAAACGCAAGCGATTTCCGGAATGGTTTGCAACCAGAGCGCATTCTTCAGAGTGCTGCTCAGGTTACAACACTTCAATAGTTTTCGAGTTTTATGGAAGAAAGTGAAAAACCTCTACATATGAAAATACTTTATTTCTGTAAAAATTATTTTTGAGCCGCAACTAAAAATTTTGAATTTATTTGTTACCCTATATGCGTTCGTTACCATATAAGAAACCACGGTTGAACCTACGTGAACCATTGAAAAACTATGTAACCAAATAAGGATTAACAAGGTCAAAACCACTCCTTTCCATTATTCTGAAATAGTATATAAGTAGATCCGAAAATCACAATCTATGATTCGGCAAAGACATAGAAAGATACAAATAAATATATGCACACTGTAAATTTGTAAAACCATAAGTTCGACTTTACTCTTTATATTAAAAATTGTAAAAACTTGTGTTCAGTAATATGTAACACCCCACTTTCTCCCTTCCGTGTGGCCGGACACGGTCAAGCGACCCGCCGCGGTAATCGGTGAGTCGTCGCGCGTGTCTAGGATCGGCCGGGGTGTCCGCGGGAAGGAACGAAAGCAATCGTAGTCTCGTGTACGTTTTTCGGCTATTTACATTTATTTTCGGCTCTCTATTTACAAGTTTTCTGTACAGGTGTGTTGGGCCGCGGCGCTTGTCGCACGGGCGACGTAAACAGAGTTTCGTTGGTCGCGTGAGTTTAATCGCGGTATTCTAATGAGAGGCCCCTACTGTGGAACGCGGTTTTTTCATGAGCGGGAGCGCGCGTGGCAATCGCCGAGAACGCTCGGCAGAGACGAAGCACGCTTCACCCCGCTTTATCCGTCGTGACAGGCGACCTGGTAACTCGAAGGAAAGGAGGCGGTGTCGCGGCCAAGAACCCTTGGAGGAGGCCGAGAACGCTCGACCCCCGTTCTTAGCGACTTTTAAGGTTTTTCGGTTGTCTAGGAGGCTACTGAGTGGAGATCCGATGCGGAGCTCAGTAGATCGGAAGACTGGTCCCGATCGCTCGGTATCCGGCCTTTATATTTGGTCGTTTGCGTGGCCCGGGATGCTCGGATTCCCGGGGGTTGGCGTTGCAGCGCTCGTTGCAATCGTTATTAGTACTACTTTTCGCGCGACGTGGGACGGCGGAACGCTCGTTTATAACGGCGCGCTGCGCGTTAATATTCGCGGTGTTTAAAAGGGTCAAGGCGCACCGCGCCCCTATTTCCGCCGGTCGATGTTCGGTCCGACAAGCCGGCCGACGTTTGCCGGGATGAGGTAGGTGCCTACCTCGTTACAAATAAATTTACTCTAGAAAAAAATTATCAAGTTTTCTACAGTGAATTTTTAAAGTGACTTTTATCTTGGAGTTTTAACTTCCTTAATCGCAGAAGAACCTTTTAATTATTATTATTTATCATTACATGGTCGAACCAAGTCTTGAAACAACCTCGAGCACTGAAACGTCACACGTCAGAAAAATATTTAAAAAATAGCGTTTTAGAGGGCTTGAGCCCGCGTCGAACGCGCACCCCCCGATTCTTCTAGCTTAACTAGAACGCGAGATATTAGTTTTAAGTTTTTTGTCTTTTTGCGGAGTTTTTTCAAAACTAAAAAAACTCATAACTCGGTCTACAGGCGTCGGAAAAATATTTAAAAAACAGCGTTTAAAAGGGCTTGAAAGCCCGCGTTGAATGCACCTTTAAAAAATTTTTTAGCTCTACTAGAACGCGAGATATTTGACATTTTCGATAAAAACTTTGATCGCTTATAACTCAATCCACAGGCGTCCGAAAAATATTTGAAGTAGAGCGTTCTAAAGCATTATAAAACCCGCTTTCATCGCGTAATTTAAAATATTTTTAGCTTAACTGGAACCCAAAATATTTTGCATTAAAAAAATTTTTTTTTTATTTACTTAAATTTTTCAAACGCTTATAAATTGGAGTACAAACATTCGAAAAATATTTAAAGTAAGGCGTTTTAAAGGGTTTTAAAACCCGCTTCTAACGCGCAATTTGAAATATTTGTAGCTCAACTGGGACCCAAAATATTTATCATTAACAAAATTTTTTTTTAATATACTTTGATTTGTTAATCGCCCATAACTGGACGCACAAATGTCTAACAGGTATTTAAAGCAAGGTTTTTTGTAAGACATTTAATGCCGCATCCGTGTATCTGTTTCTTACTTTTGTGCGAGCGGCACGGGAATCGTAAGTACATTTCATGCACCGCACCGCTCGCCCATCGCCGAGACCCTCTGATGTTCAGGAGTCACTGCCTGGCCGATGGTACCTCCCTAAAGACTAAGGAAGCCCCCCAGCGCTCGGTCATTAGACTTGACCGGGCCATCATCCTAAATCTTGATGGAAGGGGACTAACACCCTTCTGCCAACGCCCTTTCGATGGGCAAGAGGGCAGTAGACGACTCCCAAAACCGTCTATGGCTTCGCCCCTTTCTAATACCCAGGAGAGGCTGCCGAGTCCGTGAATAGAGAGATGCCTTCACCTTTACGGGTGCTATTGGGCACCGCTCGATTCCTTCCCCGGCAGCCTCTATCTATATATGCCCTGAAAAAACCATACAAATCCTTCCTACAGTAATATTCTAAGCTACTAGGGGGGAGGGTCGAAGAATAAAGTTGTAACGCGGTAATTTTATCGGTGGAAAGCTCGCCGGGAACCGGGGTACGAGTAAGAAGTGAGACGTGATTAAACGTGAAAAAGAAGTAAACTATACTTTATTATAGACTTAAAGAATAAATGGTAACACAAAATAAACCTGTAGTACAAAGTAAATATAATGCTAAAGTTACGCAGAGAACAAACAAAAATACTCTAGTCGCTCGGTGGAACGGTACACGACCAGCCTCTATTACGCTAAGTGCCGAAGTGACGGATCGATCGGCGCTACGTTCCGTGGGTGACGGTACACGGCCGCGAGCCGGCTGCGCGTGGTCCAAGATGGGCCCCGTGTTCAGAGGGAATCACGCGGTCGTGAGGCGGCGGCGCAGCGTGTAGTGCAAGCCCTCCGGGTCGTATCGTTCGGGCGGAACGGCGTGATCGCGGGTAGGCGACGTGGTGTACAATAAGTTCTCCGAGTCGTGTCGTTCGGACAGGAATACGCGGTCGCGAGTCGGCGGTACGATGTACAAGGTAGGTCGCTCGGGCCGTGACGGTCGGATAGGTTTCGCGGTCGCGAGTCGGCGGCGCCGATTACATGGTAGGCCGTTCGTGGCGGTCGTACACTGACCGGTAATGGCCTGTCGCACTGCGGCGACGGCGGCTCCCGCGCGTGAGGTGGGGTACCTGAGGCCTCACCGCGGATCGCGTACGTGAGGCAGGGAACGCCGAAAGGAGCGAGAGGACGGGGGGAAAATTTGCGGAGGTGTTCTCATGCTCTATCCTGCTCGCGACCCGTGCGTGTGAGAGAGAAAGCATGAGTGAACGCTAAGAAATTATTATAGGCGCACCTTCGCTCTCTCGCTTGCACGCGTTCGTGTTTATACGGGCGGACAAGGATAGAAGTATATCGCAAGAGTACGCTATTAATTCTAGCTTATACTTTAAGACATTTCGCGACTTTTGACAATCGAAATTAAATACTCATGTTACTTATATTATAAATATATATTTTTACATTACGTATAATTTAACTTTGGTAATTTTTGTTTTCTGTCTTGAGAAAGACAATTTTAAATGCTTTGTCTTTTCGTCAGAAAACAGACGGTTTACAGCCGTCTATGTTGCCACCTCCTCTGCTCAGGACCGCGGCCGGTTCAAGATGGGGAGACGGAGAAACCCTCACCCTTACGGGGGCTATTGAATACATTCAACTTTTGCGAGTGGTCAATTTTATTCAAAAAAATAAAAAATTAAACAAAAATTATACAAAAAAACGAAATAAATTTTTGTTAATGAGAATTAACACGCAAAAGTTGAATGTATTTACCAATCGGTATTAAAATTATTAGTTATAATATTAGGCGCCTTGTTACAAAAGCAGCACATTTTTAACTTTAAATTGTTGTTTCTTTTAACAGTCGAGTGCTTCTTTGTACGAACGTGTTGCGAGACATTAAGTGCTTTCAATTTTATATTGAAAAATGCGGTATACAGCTAGTGAGTACACAGATATGTTAATCTGTTACGGGATGGCTCACGAAAACGCGTTAGAAGCAGCCCGTATTTATCGCGAAAGATTTCCCAACCGAGCCCATCCAACGGTTGGGACAATTTTAAGATGCGTTCGGCGCGCGAAATACGGTTTTGTCAGTGTGCAGAGACAACAGTTAGTGCAATTTGATCGCGGTGTTCGTCGGAACATTAATCGTGAGGAAGCAATTCTAAACGAGTTCGAAAATGATCCGACGAATAGTGTGCGGCGCGTGGCTGAAAATGTGGGTGTATCAAGACAATTAGTGCACCGCGTGATACGAGAGGATGGATTGCATCCGTTTCACTACCAACGGGTGCAACATCTTCTCCCACGGGACCAGATGCAACGCGCAATCTTTTGTCAAGGTATTTATATTTTTTCATTTCTTAAAACTCATTGTTTTGACAAAATACATGAAAAAGCGAATAAAACGATCGACGCGCAAACTCTTTTGTTAAATCTAATTCGAGCAATTCGTTGTTTTATTATCAGAATCGTGAATCTTGCAAGCAATTTGATCGTTTTCATTTAATTTGAAAAAACATTTAATCTTGTTAGACAAGCAGGTCGATGTAAACGTTATGTACGTACACAATCGACGCGACAACATTTAGTCGACCTGCTTGACTCTAAATACGTTGAGAACGCGTATACATACATTTGTCTAACGTGTACATATGTATGTATACTTTGTTATAACTGATACTTATAATTAATTTAATTTCTCAATTAATAATAATTAATAATGTATGTTGACAGTCTTTTTAGCTCAATGTCGTCAAGATGAGACGTTTCCTGACAATATTTTATTGAGCGACGAGGCAATTTTTACTCCAAATGGAATTTTTAATTCTAAAAATTTCATTATGTGGCAACATCAAAATCCACACGCCGTTCGTCAGTGTGCCTTCCAATTTAGATGGAAGTTAAACGTCTGGGCAGGAATAATTGGCAATAGAGTAGTAAGTATTTTTCTTACATAAAATTATAATAAAAACCAAATTTTAAATATTTGTATTATTAATTTGCAGATTGGTCCGTACTTTTTGCCTCCGCGCCTCGATGGGGAAAGATACGCGCAATTTTTGGAAAATCATCTTCCAATTTTGTTAGAGGAGCTTTCTCTACAAATGCGGCAAACGATGATTTTCCAGCACGACGGAGCACCACCGCATTATTCACGTCGCGCGCGAATGGTCTTGGATCGACACTTTCCGGATCGGTGGATAGGCCGAAATGGTCCAATTTCGTGGCCAGCAAGATCTCCATATCTTAACGTCCTTGATTATTTTGTGTGGGGATACATAAAAAATCGAGTGGAGAATGTGCGCGATCGTAATGTAGAAGAGGTACGCGAAAACATCATAGCAGCCTTCAGTACAATTACGCCGAACGTAGCACATCGCGCTACTCGTCAAATTATTTAAAGAGCACGATTATGCATTCAACAACAGGGCAACCATTTTGAGCAGCTAATGCACTAATTTTTAACAGTGGATTAGGCCTATTGGAGACACCACTAAAAAAAAAACGCGCCAAGCTATCTACCTCGCGAGGTGGTGTGGAAACGATAGCGTTTTCATACCGCAATAATAGAATTTCCATAGTCGAAACAATTAAAAAATAATACTTTATTCATCAGGTTGCTTATCTATTAAAGTTAAAATAATAAAGACATTAAATCAAATAAATAATCGCGAACACGAATAGAAAATAAACCCTACAATTTCCTTCGCGCATTGCTCGATGCTTGAATAGATAATATACATTAACGCGATAATAGCGTAAGCTGTGATTTCGGACGGCCAAACCTCTTCCCTCACCATGCGTCGTCGCTTCCCTTACCCGCGCACCGTCCTCCGACTCGCCTAAGAACCGAACCGCCCAATCTATGATTTTTGTAAAGTTGCGTGGGATGGGCCGTACTTCCAGCGTCTCGATAGCTTTCAGCGGCGCGTTCTTACTCGCACGGGGGGCGTCAAATCTTTACATGTTATTTTCTCGGTTATTTACGCCTAACTTACAAAACCGTATAGGACTTTTCTACTTATTTTTCGAAGCCCAACCTACAGTTAAGAACTTTTTTATATCAACTGGGACACCCTGTATATATAAATATATATGTACATACACATAATTTATAATATTTTTTTCAGACATGGAAGAATTGGAAAATGAATGTTTTAAAAAAAGAAACAAAAAGGCGTAGTAATGGAATGAAAACGGGTGGAGGCTTCCCAAAAAATGTTAATTTTTTTTCTTTAGAAGAAAATTTACTAGAATTTTTAACTTCCGAAGCCGCAGGCTTATTAAATATTTCCGAGGGAGGAATATATTTATCAAATAATATACTTCAAGATAAGTTTTTTGGACACCCTGTGTATACACACATGTGTATACATATATATGTATAAATAATTAAATAATAAATAAAATAATAATAATTAAAAACAAATAAATAATAAATAATTAGAAGAAAATAACATTTACGATGGACCTTCCACAAGCAATGTTGAACGTATAACTGCAGAAAATATATGTACAGGTATGTTAAATATTAACATGAGATAATGTACACACACACATATATGTATAAAATTAATAAATTTAAATAACTAATTTTATATTTCAGAACGGACTTTCGTTTCCGATAGCAGAGCGAACGGTTGTGTGTCTGAGCGAGTGCATGTAGAAAAAGGTTTTGGGGGAGTAAAATAGTTTTTCAGAGGTAAAGGGTTGGTTTGAGGGAAAGAGGGAAGGGTTTTTAAGGAGGGCAAGTGAGGGGAAAGAGCAAAGGTAAGAATAAAGGGAAAAATCGGGGAAAGTAAAAAGAGGAGTTTATTTTGAGGTTAGGTTGGCGGTGACGGGAAAAAACCGTGGGTAAGACAAAGGAAAAGAGGAAGGCAAGGGGGCAAAGGAGAGAGTTAGAGGTATCAAAGACAAAGGGAAAAAAGATAAGGAAAATTGGAAAATGAGCGAACAGGAAAAAGGAATTGTGGAGAGTGGAAGTAAGGAAAGAAAAGAGGAAAAAGGAGAAGAGAAAATAAAAAAGAAAATGGGAAGACCTGCAAAGGTAGAGATGTTAAGAAGAGAAAGGGTCAACAGCTTGCCAATTTTGGAAGCGTGGAAGCAAGGGGAGAAAAGGAAAGAAAAACAGGAAGAAAAAGGTGAAATAGAGGGCTTGGAAGGATTTAGGAGAAGTGTGAAAGTGTACAGATCACCGGTGAAAGCTACAGGAGAGGGAGGTGAAGGGGGAAGAAGCAAGGAAGGTTTTGAAGAGGTGATAAAGGAAATGAGAAGTGGATTTGCAAGGATTCAAGCGCAGATGGAGGAAGTAAGGGAAATAAAGGTACAAATAAAAAAAGAAAAAGAAGAATTGAAGAAAATATGGAAAAAAGAGAAGATAGATTTAGAGAATAGAATGGACGAGATGGAAAAAAGAATAAGGGAAAAAAAATATGAGGGAGGTAAACTGGAAATACCAGAAGAAATACAGGGAAAGGTTTCGAGTTTAGAAGAAAGAACGAGAATGTTGGAAATGGCAAAAAAAAGAGAAAAGAAAGAATGGAGGAAAAACAATTTAATAATAAGAGGTATAAAGATAAAAAGTGAGGAAAAAAAGGCGCTGAAAGAACAAGTGGGAGAAATAATAAAAGCAACAGGAGTAAAAGCAAAGATAGAGGATGTAAATAAGATAGGAGGAGTAAATAAAGGAGGTTATGGTATGGTGTGGGTAAAGATGGAAAATTTTAAAGAAAAATTGGAAATATGAAGATGTAAGGGAAAATTAAAGGACAGGACGGAATGGATAGAAGACGATCTGACAGAATACGAAAGGAAAGTGGAATGGCTCATAAAGAGAGAAGCGGATAAATTGAAAAGAGAAGGAAAACAGGTAAAAATAGGGTACAAGAAGATATGGGTAAATAAAGAAATGTGGATATGGGATGACCTGAAGGAAGAACTGAGAAAATGGGATGGTGCGAAAGAGTTTGAAAAAGAAGGAAATAAAAGGAAGAAGGTGATAGCAGATAGACTAAATGCAAGTTTTTAAAAAGAGGCGGAAGAAAAGAACGAAATGAGCTGGTAAAAGTGGAGAGAAAAGAGGAGGAAGGAGAAAAAGAAAAGGATGAAGAAAAAAATGGAAAAAGGAAAGATAAAAGGCAAAAAGAAAAGGAGAAAAGGAGAGAGGAAAGGAAAAGGCGGAGGTAAAAGACAGAAACGTGAGAATAGTTTTTTGGAATGTGGCAGGAATAGAAAACAAGGATGAAGATTTTTGAAAGAACATGGAGAAATGGGAGGTGATATATATGTGTGAAACTTGGTTGGAAGAAAAAATGGAAGGGGTTAAGAAGTAAACTGCCAAAGGGCTATAAATGGATAAATAAGGGGCAGAAAAGAAAAATAAGAAGGAGGGCAATGGGGGAATGGTGATGGGATGGAGGGAGGAATTGGAAGGAGAAGAAGAATTAGAATTTAAAGATAGGAAAGAAATGATAGGAATAAAGATAAAAAGTGGAAAGGTATGGTGGAAAATAGCAGGGGTATATGTAAATGAGGATTTAAAAGACATAACAGAGAACATGAGAAATTGGATGGATGAAAAAGAGGAAGGAACGAGATATCTGATAGGAGGAGACTTTAATGTGAGGACGGGAGAAGAGGGCGGGCTATGGGATGAGGAAAAAGAAGAAGAAGACAAAGAAGAGAGAAAAAGGAAAACAAAGGATAAAAAAATTACAGGAAAAGGAAAAAAATTTTGTAAACCTTTGGAAGAAGCAGGATGGGGAATAGTTATTTATTATTTATATATATTATTATATTTTTATATATATTATTAATGGTTGTACAAGAGGAGATGAAGAGGGTGAATGGACATATGTAGGGGGAAGAGGAAAAACAGTGATAGATTATGTGATCAGTAATGTGGAATCAAAAGGAGAAATAGTAGAAATGAAGGTGGGGGAAGAAATGGACTCAGACCACTTACCTTTAATAGTGACGATAAAAAGGAAGGGAGAAAAGAGGAGAAGATGTAAAGATGGTATAAAAAAGAGCACGAGACTGGCTTGGAGTGAGAAGGAGAGGAAAATGTTCAGGGAAAAATATAAAAAAAAAAAAAGAGAGAAAGAAAACAATACGGAGGAAAATTGGAGAAGTTTTAGTAAGGAACTGGAGAAAACAAAAAAAGTAGTTAAAAAGGAAATGAAAAAAGAGGAGGGGGAAAAACCAAAAGAGAGATGGTGGAATGAGGATTGTAAAAAGAAAAAAGGTAAAGTAAAAGAAGAAATGTTAAATTGGAGGAAGGGGGAAGGGAGTGAGGAGAATTACAAAAAGAAGAAAAGAGAATATAAAAAGCTATGTGAGGAGAAAAAATTGCAAGAAAAGGTAAGATGGGAGAAAGAAATAGAAAAGATTAGAACAGAGGGAGAAGTATGGAAAGTAGTAAACAAGGGAAGAAAAAAAAGGAAGGAAGTGGAGGAAAAAATAAAGATTGAAGAGTGGGATGGATATTTTAAGGAAATGTTAGGAGGAGTGGAATGGAGAGTAAGAGAAGAATTAGGAGGAAAGAGAATAGAAGACAATGAGGAAGATATAAATAGAGAAGAATTTGAAAATGTAATAAGAAAGTTGAAAAAAGGAAAAGCTGCAGGAAGTGATGGTTTAGAAAATAAAATATGGAAATGGGAAGGGGGGGAAGTAAAAGAGAAATTATGGGAAACGTGCAAGAGGGTATGGAGGGGGGAGGGGATGCCGGAGGAATGGAGAGAAGGTGTGATAGTTCCGGTGTTAAAAAGAGGAAAAGGGGAAAAAGTAGAAGAGTATAGAGGGATAACGTTAACACAGACTGCGTACAAAGTGTATGCTTCTGTGTTAGCAGAAAGACTAAGAAAGGAAATAGAAGAAAAAGAAATATTACCGCAGAGTCAGGCCGGCTTTAGAAGAGACATGGGGACAGTGGATCAAATATATGTGTTAAATTATTTGCTAAATAAGAAGATAGAAGAAAAAGAAGGAAAAATGGTAATTGTGTTTATAGATATGAAAGCGGCTTTTGACTCTGTAGACAGGAGAAAATTGGTGGAAACAATGAAGAAAAGAGGGGTAAGGGAGGGATTGATAAGAAGGTGTGAAGAAATATTAGAGGAAACGGTAAATAAAGTAAAGGTAAAGGATAAAGAAGGGAAAAGTTTCTGGACGACAAAAGGAGTAAGACAGGGTTGTCCGCTTAGTCCTAGCCTGTTCACGCTCTTGTTGGCAGACATAGATGAAGAATTAGAAAAAGGAGGATGGGGGGGTATAAGAATAAAAGACAGGAGAGTTTACTCGCTGGCGTATGCGGATGACATTGCGCTACTGGCAGAAAATGAGGCAGGCATGAAAGGAATGATTAAAAGCATGGAAGAATATGTAAAGGAAAAGGGATTGGAAGTGAATGTAAAGAAAACAAAGATAATGAGGTGTAGAAAGGGGGGAGGAAGATGGAAAAAAACTAAATGGGTATGGAAAGGGGAAGAAATAGAGGAAGTAAAAAGTTTTAAGTATTTGGGATACACAATTATGAGAAATGGAGAGCAGAAAGAGCATGTAAAGGACAGAGTAAGAAGAGCGGCAAGAATAATGGGGCAGGTGTGGAGTATAGGCAAAAGAAAATTCGGAAAAGACTGGAGTAAAAGAATATGGCTATTTGATAAACTGGTATGGTCGGTTATTAATTACGGCGTGGAAATATGGGGATGGAAGGAAAGAGAAGAGGTAAAGATATTACAGGAAAAATACCTGAGATGGGTGCTGGGAGTAAGAAGATATGTACCAGGATATATGGTGAGAGAAGAACTACAAAGGGATAAATTGAAAGGTAGAGCAGGGATGAGAGCATGGAAATATGAAAAAAGGTTAGAAGAAAGGAAAGGAGGGGTTCTAGCAAAATGGTGCTGGGAAGAAATGAAGGAAAGAGCAAGGGAGGGAAGAAGCAAGGGAAAATGGGAAAAAGAAAGAGAGGAATTTTTTGAAAAATTTGGGTGGTCGGGAAAAGAGGTGGAAGATCTAAGAGAAAGAGGGGAAATAAGGGGGGAAGATTTGGTGAAAAAGGATAAAGAATGGCAGAGAGGAAAGATGGAAAAAAATAAGAGAGTCAAGATTTAATAAGTATTATAAAAAAGTGAAAGAGGAAGGGATACCAGGATATTTGAAATTGGGGTGGAAAGAAGAAAAATGGCAAAGAATGGCAAAATTTAGATTAGGGGAGGAAATGAGAGGAAATAAATATTGGGAGAAAGAGGAGAAAAGAAAATGTAGAATATGTTTGGAGAAGGAAGAAACGTGGGAACATATATGGGAGGAATGTATAGATTGGGGAAACGAGAATAGTTGGGAGGAAATGGTGGAGGAAATTCTGGGAGGGGAAGGAAGGGGGATAGATTGGTTGAAAAATTTGGAAAGAACAAGGGAAAAAAATAGGAGTGATTGAAAGTATGAAAGAAAAAGCGTCGGAAGCGGGGGTCCAAAGATAGAATTTAAGGTAGAATTAAGGCAAAACAATGTAAAGTATGAATGGAGGTGTGATCTCTCTCTCTCTCGACGCGTAGGTAATAGAATAGGAAAAAGGCGTAGATATAAGTTTTTACTTTCAGGAAACGGCTGTAAGAAGAAAGAAGATTATAAAAGTAGAAATAGTTTAGAGATAAGAATGAAGTTTGAAGATATATTTTAACTGTAAACTGTAAACAGAAAATTGGGGAAGCGAAAGTCCCGGTGTACCTCTGAGGAGAAAATAAACACCTTATATATATATTTCAGAACAAACAACAATGCAGACGGCTACAGAAAAATTATTAAATTTTCAAGAAAGAAAATTAAAATTAAAAAAAGAGGAAGTTGCCGTTCAAAAAGAAATATTAGAAGTTCATAAAGGTATTCTGGTGGAACTACAGAAAATTAGAAGTGTATTAGAATTGTCAAAATAATTGTTACATAGTTTTAATTTGTTCAATTGTTTAATTGTTTAATTTGTTACATAATTTTAATTTGTTGTTAAATAAATCTAAATAAAGTTTAATTTAAATAAGTTTTATCTTCAATTAAAATACGTGTTTATAATATGTTCTCGGACTACGTTTCCATTATTAATTAAATCTCTATCGTCCGCTATTGCATTATTTGCTTCTTCTCTGTCCATTTCATCTAAATATATTTCCGGTTGGTGCACATTGAAAAATTTTGCTACATTCTGTACTACACAACACGCATTGACAATAAGAGCTGAAATTATTATAATTACAAAGTTAAAAAATTAAAAATAAGGTATAAAGATTAAAAAATATTTACACATATGCGAGCGAATGTATATATTAATATAAATTTTACCAGCAAATTCAGGCGAATAGTGTAGATCCCTTTCTTTTCTTAAACACCTCCACCGTCCTTTTAGCATTCCAATTGCTCTTTCTATGCTACAACGTGCTGTTACATGAGCCTCTGTATATCGAGCAGAAGGTGTTCCGGGAATTTGTCTCAATTTCGGTGTCATCAAATACGGCAACAAGGGATATCCTGAATCTTCTTTAAAATATAACATACATAAAATAATATTTAATTTATAAATTATATATGTATAAAGTAATATTAATGTTAAAAATATGTTTGTTATACCTAATAACCAACAATTTTGTTGTCCATTTAAATATTGTTGTCGTAAATGTGTTGAAATTATGGAGGCGTTCCACACTCGTGAGTCATGAGTTCTTCCTCCATGAAAACTGTTCACTGCAAGTATCTTTCCATTGTAGTCACTTATCTAAAAAAAAAAGTAATACATAAATGTAATACATAAATTAATTGAATTACTAATTAAATTGCTTGTGCTTTTTACTAATTATACTGACCAGCATAACATTTAATGAGTGGAACAATTTACGATTAATGTACAAATGCTCCCTTTCTTTATTTGGCGGAAATATTGCGATGTGTGTACCATCCACCGCGCCAATTACTCCAGGAAAATTGCAGTGAATCAAAAATCTAAAATGTAATTATTGTAAACATAATAAAAGTTATATTATATAATAAATAAAGCTATACTATTATCTTTAGTTTATTACAAACTTACTGTTGTTTAACGTGTTTAATATCAAAATAATCAGTCGGAAA
Source organism: Cardiocondyla obscurior (assembly GCF_019399895.1). Taxonomy (NCBI): domain Eukaryota; kingdom Metazoa; phylum Arthropoda; class Insecta; order Hymenoptera; family Formicidae; genus Cardiocondyla; species Cardiocondyla obscurior. The sequence continues at coordinate 128,106 of NC_091890.1, read as the reverse complement.
CTTTATCCAACGATTCATAATATTATTTAGTGCTTCGACAACGCTGTGAATAGCTCCAGATACCGAAGCTTGACACATACTCGACAGAAAGTCTTGGCCCACGCGACGCTGATATGATCCAGAAGCAAAAAAATTAAAACAAGCAAAAATCTGTGAAAAAAAAAAAAATTTATAGATAATATATATAACATATTTAATAATTATAAATATATATATATCAATTACAATATATACATACTTTACAATGAGGAGGAACTGCTGTTGCTCTTGTTTCAGAAGGAATATAGGGCAATAAATCTTCACACAATTGTCTAGCAGCTTCTCGTGTTAATCTGTAAATATAATTTTGTTTAGAATAATAAGTTTGTGTCTTAATATATACCCAGATAGCAATATCTGTTCGAGCAAATAATGCTACGTACTTGCTACAAGTTTTGGCGACAAAAAGGGAGCAATTATGTAACAAAAGTTTGTCTTTAGAAACGTTGTTGACAAATTGTTACCAAATATGCAGCAAAACATGCGCATATTATTGACGTTAAAATGAAAGCAAATAGGTAGTAAAGTTTTATGTATAATTTGCGTCAAACAGCTCGCAAGTCTTGACGATAAAAACGCCATGCAAATTGGTACCAAACAGTTCGCAAGTATTAGCGAAAAAGCGGCACGGTAAATTGGTACCAAATAGCTCGCAATCTTACCGACAAAGACATGATGCAAATTGACGCCAAGCAGGGAGCAAATCTTGGCGCCAAAATCCCAACGGCAAATTGTCGTCAAATATCGAGCAAGTTTTGACGACAAAAGCCCGCGGCAAATTGATGTCAAGCAGCGAGCAAGTCTTGGCGCTAAAGTTTCAATGGTAATTTGATGGCAAAAATGTATGCTTGCATTTGAGATTACTTATTTCAATAGAATTAATTTTATTATAAATGTACATTTGTATGTACATTATACATATAATATATAAAATAATAACGGTAAGTATAATTACAAAATTACAATTAAGAATTAAGTATATAATTAACATTACATATATGCATAAAATATTATATATGTTTCATTAAATTTTATATTTGATATTAAAAGTTGCATGGTTTCGTGTAGACATGGCATCCTTCCACCGCAGAGGTGAGTGTATTATACCTGTGCAGACAAAACAATATAATTATATTAGAAATTAAATACAAAATAAATAAAAGTCAATTTTAAAACTTTGTTTTGTTTCAAAGTTTATATATATATGTATAATCAATTTTAAACAAGTTGCAAATAGATATCGCATCCTTAGAGATTTCAACCGCCAAATCGTTAAAAATAGGCACTGAAAAGTGCCGTTTGTTTTTAATTGGAGAACCTCTCCAATGCTTCGTTCCTAGAATGTAAAACGTTGTGCACATTGTCCCGGTAAATACAAGTATGCTGAAACAGATGATTAACTTTTCTGTAGAAGGTTCGAATCGGGTCAAAGTCAACAGTATAATTAACCAAACAACACGCTAATTACAACGGAATTAATTGCCAGTTAATTCCGTTGTTATCGCCGTAACTAGTAGGTTAATTATAAATATGACTTTGATCCAATTCAAACTATCTATAAAAACTGAAAAAAATAAAATTTTGAAGGTCCCTCATTGTTCCCGTGAATCCTGGCACAATCCTGCGAATGGTTTTTCCTCGTAGTCCATTATTCTTCAAATATTCCCGCGCCGATCGTCCTTAGTGTTAATGTGTCTGTAAATAAAAATATTTTTACATTTTTATATACATATTTCAGGTAAGGCGTTAAACGTAAGGTTTATATATACGTATCATACCTTAATTTATAATCTAAAAACAATCTTGTGATTCTTGATCTTGTTCCTCTTCTGATTCGGCATGGTCGTCATTCCATAAGTCTCGCTGGGTTGCTCGGCCGATCGCTGGTCTCCGCTGGTCTCCGCTGATGGTTACGCTGCCGATGTCTGTGCCGCTCTTTCGCCGTTTTGAAAGTGATTTGCATCTGGCGCTGAAACTCTGAACGTTGTGGTCTCTCGAAATGTAGATTGCGGCACGTTGCATCTGAAAAGTTACAATTTAAATGGTAAGTTTCCAGCTTCTAAATATAATATTTATAACGTACTTAAACAAAACGTTAAAGTTATTTGTTGAATATTAAACCTCTTACTAATAAGTCGGGAAAACTTACCATCAAGTCGAGAAGACAACTACGTTAATTCACTGTGAATTATTACAGCGACAATAAATGTTGTTGGTAATTGATCGTTTTTCTCAGTATCGCTATCGTCTATAGATGTACGACTCCAAAAGAGCATCCTATAACACTTTGCTCGAATGTCGTTTAAAGAAACGTTAAATGTTTGATTACTTAAGTTAGTACATTTATAGAATTAAAAGACCGAGGATTTTAAACCGACATCATAAAAATCTTCAACATCTAAATATTGTTGGACAGTTAATTTATAAGAATTATTGCGCATCGAAATGTCCTTAATTATGCAGATTGAGTCATCATATAAAATGCAACATTTGTTCCGTGTATCTATTCCTAGCGATATGTTATTAAAATTAATGCGACGATATCGAAGACAATTGGTATCATTATTATGCATTAAATATGTGCGAATAGACAAAGATTTATTATTTATGTTACTCATATTGGTTCCGTGTTTTTGAATCTCTACCATTCTATTGTAGAATTGTTGCAACGGTAAGCCCGGTTTTCGACAGAATTTTTTAAAAATAGACATATTATTTTCATAAGGAAATGCAGAAAATAAATCTACATTTCCAAAACGTCTAACATCATCGGTGATATGGAGAAGACCGTGAACATTATACGTAATAAAAGTGAGACCATAGAGATTAGCACTACGAAGAACAAATTTTTGCAACGCAAGCTCTGCGAAAGTGAGATGTTGGGCCGATGGTGATTTTAAAATTAGAGCTCTGAATGCAGCGTGCAAAAATAAAAAGTGCTTGTACAACTCTTCATGTAACAAACCGTACAGAACGACTGGCCCAGTGTACAATAAAAATTGTCGAAATTCAGTGGCTTTAAATTTAGAAAAGTTAGAAAGAGACCTAGGACGTCTAACAAAATCTAAAGGACAATATTTTGCGAGTACATTTAACCTTGCATTAATAATGGATAAATTTCTCCCTGACAACTTAGATATCCGTGAATAATTTCCACACACCCATGCAGATAAAAGCTTTTTTACTACATCTAAATATACCAAATGCATATATTCAAATGGAACTTGTGTAACTATTCTTATCGGAAGCAACGATAATGGGCTTTCACCTTCTTTATGATGATCATCATCTACACGCGTGAGATATTCTTCGTCCATTCGAAGAGAATGATTGATTCCATTAAAAATACTACGACCTTCAACATATGTACCGGAAACTTTACATTTAGAACATGGTTTACTCGACATATGACCACGATGATTTAAAATAAAAGCACAAGCAGGTGCATCAGCTATAAAACATCTCAAACGAATTTCCACTTTTTTATTACGAAAAGTTATTCCTCCATTGGATATAATTGTTTTGATATCCCTAACAAATTTTTCAAAAAACATTTTAGCATTACCTGGTTTTTGAGCACCTTTATAAATCTTTAAAACTATTGGTTTTATGTGCTGTAAATTTACAATTCTGGCTTGGATAGGCCAGATATGAATTGTACTCGTTTTGTCTAAATTACAACCATCTGTATTGAAATCTAATTCTAAATATGAAACCGTTTCTATTGAATAATTTAAAAGACTTTCAATGAGTTTACTTTCTATATAAAAATGTAGATATTCCCCTGGTTCTACAAAAGAAATTATGGCACGATTTCTTGGGGTACCAAGAAGTGTTCTAACATCTTTTGGTAAGCTAGATAAGCAAGAATGAGTTTTTAGAAGAGCCAAAATGTTATTACCTTGAACGTGAGTTATATTGTTATCTATGAAACAAGACGCTAAGCGTTCACTGAAAGGAACTTCATTCGAACATTCAAAAAATAATGAGAAGTCATCATTCCTTTCAGAAACATGACTTGATGAAGAATCAGATGTATTACAATCTTCTACGTCAACGTCATTCCGGATCTCAGGAATATCTAATGAAATATTTAATGTTGATGGATCAAAACTATTGTTAGTTCCGGTGTGTGTAACATTAACGCAATTATTAACGACACTAATATTGTTACAATTATTTTGTGTACGCAAATTTCTTCTAATTTCTGCCATAACTCTACTTCTCTGCCTAACAAATAATCGATGTACCACTTTCCGCGAAATTGACGTTTTAATATTTTTATTCATATTGATGTGCTTGTTATAGACTATTAATAAATAATGTTATAATCTGATCTCACAGATACTGAAAATCAACTCGATAGCTTTCGTATAATACTTGCTGCGAATGGTTACAGGACTTCTTTGTTAACCTTGCCTTGGCGACGGTTGAACTCAGAAAGACCGAAACGGGCGCTAAAACTTGCGTAAGTAGCGCTGAAAAAGTGCAGATTAGTACAGCTAGTTTGTTCTTTGTAGCTGAACTGCCTGCACTAGTTCACAGGTTATCTTTTTCTCTACACATTAGAAAGAAAGAAATAACTAAGATTACTAATGCAGCTACAGAAGTACAGAGAACAAACCTCAAGTGCAATAAATTGCAGTTCTATTCCAAGTTTAGCACGTGTTTAGTCTGGAATCTGGATTCTTCTGAGTTAAACCGTAGCTGACTGTAGTCTGCCTCTGGGCAAACACGTGGCGAAGAATTAATTCTAAACGAGCGATATATAATGTCAAAAAACATGGAGGTAACTTTCTAGTATTTTTCAGTTATTAATATTTAATCATTAATTTCGCGAAAACCGGTACACAGGTTATCTGTTAGAGAAATAAGGTTCCCAGCAAACACAATGTAACGTACATGTTAATTAGTTGTAATTTCCTACTCAATAACGTAACCGTTATAAAACACATGTGTTTTATAATAGTTACGTTATTGAGTAGGAAGGTATAACTAACAAAATTAACATGTACGTTACATTGTGTTTGCTGAGTTATGTCTGAAAATGAGAGAAATTTGCGTGCGCAAAACTCATCTTTTATCTATTATATGAAATATTTTGTTCATTAACGTAACGAGATAATCTCATTTAATATTGTTTGATGGACGATTAATTCATGAGAAGAGTAATTACTTTATATATTATATTAACTATTATTTTTGGAAAATAAAACAACAGTTAATATCACTATTATTAATTGTGTGTAAACTAGAAATTGAGAGTTAAACAATACACATTATTTTACTTAAAGATAGATGAGCGACCAAAACGTGTCATCAACAAGCCGTCACGGTACGAAACTACTTCCTCGGATGAAGCTCCCGTGACCGTGACAAAGAAGAAAAAGCAGAATGCAAGCACGCAGCGCACCATCAGTGGCACAGTAGCAGATGACGTCCAGGAAATAAAATCACTTTTTTCTGCAAATAATAATATTTCATCACACACCACACAACTCAACACTTTAACAAATACACAAACCAACACATTGTTGTAACCCGACAGCGCACGCTGGTCATTGACCACCACGCGCGATACATTTTTACACACAACTCAGCAGATTACCAAACTGTTGGAATCTGCTGAGCTCAAGAATCCGTCTTGTCAGCCTTTCGACATCACGCGCTATCAGCAGAAAACAGTAGAGCACGCGGCCACTTCCTTCTGCTATTTCGCTGACAAAACCAAAAATAATAATATATAATGCACGAGCTCCGAAGCTCGTGCAAGTCAGTTCGGGAGTTTGAGGTAGCGACTCGTAACTCTATCACCGAAACATCAAGGAGAAATAAATCCATCAATATACTTTATACAACTAAGAGTATATTTCTTTACAACACCCGTACACCGATTACACTGGAAAGTGTAATATTCGGAGGACAGACCCCGTGCACCGCTCCGGGTGCAACAACATTAACAAATACACATTCCAACAGTTTAACAAATACACAATCCACCAGTTTACCATACACACAATCCAATAGTTTACCATATACACAATCCAACACTTTAACAAATACACAATCCAATACTTTAACAAATACACAATCCAACACTTTAACAAATACACAATCTACCAGTTTACCATACACACAATCCAACAATTTAACAAGTGCACAATCCTACAGTTTACAATACACACAACCTAACAGTTTAACAAGTGCACAACCCAACAATTTACAATATACACAATACATACCACCTCACACTCACTTGCACATTTCCACACAATCAATAGATTTATTACACGAAATCTCTAACAATACTAACAATAAAACACGAACTAATCAGAACGAAGAAGTACATAATAACAATAATGTGTATTTTGAGTTGCAGAATCGAGTTACACCCAGAATAAATTGGAACGTTCAACATGAGGCATTCGTCGGACATCAACAACAACAGCAAATTCCAGAAAACGAACCAAGAATTACAAAAAAAATTCCACAGCAGCAAAATAATTTGTGTGTATATTCACTATAAACACAAATATACCCTCACATACATCTGCAAATATATCTTTCATAAAATAATTATTTTTTATGTGCAGAGAAATAAACAACTGTTTAGAGCGTGTGGAAACGGAACTTAAGTGAGTATTATAACTTTTATTTTCTGCTTTAAAGAATGTTTCTGAAGTTAATTTCTGTCTACATTTTTTTTGTAGGAAATTGACTGCTATAATGGAGTCCCAATATAAAATAGTTTCTAATATTTTAAAATGTGTGCAAATCAGCCGCGCTACGACATCCTCCAAGCCGGATATTTTTCCAATATCTTCAAAAGAAGAAATGGATACATTTGAGGATGCAGACAATGATACTTATGCAACAGTTGTAAGTAAATAAAAAAAGTTATTCCGACACTTTTTTCCTTTAAATATATGGTATGCATGTTTCTATATTAATTTAATTATGTATGCGTTTTATTTTATTTAAGTCAACTATTTCCATTATATTGGAGGCTTCAATTTAAAGGAAGCAGTAAATTTATGCCTAAAGGAGAGTCTGAGCGATGCATTTACAGCCGAAATCACCTGGTGAGGTCGCGAAGAAGCGAAAATATCGTTATACAATACAAAATTAACAAAAGCGATTTATAGTACGTATATATAATATATATTACACTTATACAAATACCTATACATATATATTCTACACAAATAAATTTATTTGAATATTCTAAATATTATATTTAAAAGAGTGTATTTCTGACAAAACAGGGAACTTACCGTTTTTATTGTAACTTTTTAGATGCAATGTGCCGCAATCCACATATTGAGAAACCACAACGATCAAAATTTCAGCGCCAGATGCGAACGGCTCTCAAAAGAGCGAAAGAGCGTTACAGACATAGACAGCGAAATCAACAAAGACCAGCAATCGGCCAAGCAAACCAGCGGCAAGACTTAAGGAATGACGACCATGCCGAAACAGAAGAGGAACAAGATCAAGAATCACAAGATTGTTTTTAGATTATAAATTAAGGTATGATACGTATATATAAACCTTACGTTTAACGTCTTACCTGAAATATGTATATAAAAATGTAAAAATATTTTTATTTACAGACACATTAACACTAAGGACGATCGGCGCGGGAATATTTGAAGAATAATGGACTACGAGGAAAAACCATTCGCAGGATTGTGCCAGGATTCACGGGAACAATGAGGGACCTTCAAAATTTTATTTTTTTCAGTTTTTATAGATAGTTTGAATTGGATCAAAGTCATATTTATAATTAACCTACTAGTTACGGCGATAACAACGGAATTAACTGGCAATTAATTCCGTTGTAATTAGCGTGTTGTTTGGTTAATTATACTGTTGACTTTGACCCGATTCGAACCTTCTACAGAAAAGTTAATCATCTGTTTCAGCATACTTGTATTTACCGGGACAATGTGCACAACGTTTTACATTCTAGGAACGAAGCATTGGAGAGGTTCTCCAATTAAAAACAAACGGCACTTTTCAGTGCCTATTTTTAACGATTTGGCGGTTGAAATCTCTAAGGATGCGATATCTATTTGCAACTTGTTTAAAATTGATTATACATATATATATAAACTTTGAAACAAAACAAAGTTTTAAAATTGACTTTTATTTATTTTGTATTTAATTTCTAATATAATTATATTGTTTTGTCTGCACAGGTATAATACACTCACCTCTGCGGTGGAAGGATGCCATGTCTACACGAAACCATGCAACTTTTAATATCAAATATAAAATTTAATGAAACATATATAATATTTTATGCATATATGTAATGTTAATTATATACTTAATTCTTAATTGTAATTTTGTAATTATACTTACCGTTATTATTTTATATATTATATGTATAATGTACATACAAATGTACATTTATAATAAAATTAATTCTATTGAAATAAGTAATCTCAAATGCAAGCATACATTTTTTATTTATAACTTTGATTCGACCGTCGTGGCTTCAGCACTCTTTTGGTTCGACTGTTCCTGGGGGATCTCAGGGTTTAGGTTTATATAGCTAGCTGCGGGGTGTGGTACCGGTCTTTCAGTTCTTCCCCTGCGGCAAAATTCTAGGAAAAGACGGTTCAGGGTCTTGCCCACACATGGGGTCCGACAGGTCAAGGAGAAGATAAAGATTATGATTCCTAGTACTCCAATGCTGCAGGCGACGGTGCTGTAGGCAGTAGTTTTCCATTCTTGAATTTTTCTTTCTCTAAGTTGTTGAGCTTTTTGAATAATATCATTGAGCGTTGCTTCTATATTGCTATGATCTGACACCCATATTTCATCTGTAGTTTCCGTTAAATTAATATTAAATTTTTCACGCGTTGGTTCATACAGTTGAAGAATGCTGAGGTTGCTAGATGGTGTGTAATGATGTAGAAATTTAGTTGCTTGAGTAGACGGGTGACTCATCGTGGCGGTTTTTGCTTTAATTTTGCAACCTGGTTGTATTGTTATTGTTCCACAGTTTTCAATAATTGCATGGTCTCTAAAACCGGCGCATTCAATTCGTATTTCTTCTTCTCCCTTGGCACTAAAAATCCAATTTCCTGGAGTATCAAGAACTTTCCAGTATGTCTCTTGTAATTCCTGCAATATTATGTTACATTGATTTAATATTAATTTTCTATTAAGCATCAAGTTGATGTTGCAGCTGGGCGTCTGTCTTATCTTTCTTAAAGGAGATGTAGCGGGACATATTAAAGTAGAACTCGTGGTTGAACATTTTTCCAAGTCTTCCTTTTCTAACTCATAGTAGCTATCAGAGTCTTCGTTTATTGCAATATATTCTGTATTCGGTTTTATTGTAGCATATTTGTCTCCATCCAGATTTTGTTTTGCCGGTAATGGTACGGCTTTATATAATTTATATCTCCCTGGGCTTATTAATGGTATATGTAATGCGTAGATTAATCGGTTTTTAATATATGCAATTTGTAAATTTGATATTTTAATTAATCGATCCATTCCTTCTTCATTTATTGCTACGGGAAATTCTTCGTGTGGAACTCGTTCCCTGATTGCCTTAGAATTTTGTATTAATTGTTGTGGAGGTATTATTCGAGGATGTATTAATCCTTGTTTTCCAAAAAGTATTTCATCAATAAGAGTATTTATATTTAATTCATGTTCTAAAATTGCGTCATTAATATTTACAACTGCTTGATGAAAATATTCATTAATTTCAATTTTTGCATATTCATTTGTAAGATTTAATATTCTTTCACTTATGCGGCGGTTCATCGCAATCATTTGTTGTTTAATTTTCGAAGTCACGTTCTGTAATTTTCCGAACCTCGTCTTGATTGCTATCGTTTGGTTTATGAATAGGGCAGCAAGATCATCAGTTTTACTTTCTATATGTTTCAATGCTTCATTTATATGATTGGCATCTTCCAACGTCATTGTGCCAAATAATATTTTACTAATTTCTCCAATAAATTCTAACGGAGCTCTTCGCGATCTTGATTTCTTTAACAGTTCGCCTATGCGATTTTGATATTGTCTTACTTTATCTAGTTTTGCTTCGGCTAGCAGCAATGATTTCTGGGATTGGCATATTTTTGAAATGTTATTACATTGCCAAATAACCATTTTTAATTCTCTCTGGAGTCCTATAGCTGCATCAGCGATTCCGTTTAGATCAATGTATGTGATCATTTTCCAAGAAGTTTCGTAGGTACGCAAGTCGCCGATGGATTCGTAGAACACTCCAGGGTTATCCTTGAGAGTCGTTATCATGTATCTTTCCTGCGTCATCCCAGACCTGTAATGCGAGCTAGTTTAATTCTGTCCATATGTACTGTCTTGGTTTGATTTCGTTTAGTTAATATTTTAATATTATTGTTTGGTAGTATTTCTATAACTTCAAATGGTCCTTGATATTCATCATCAAATTTACCTCTCTTTTTTCCTCTTAATAAATATACAAAATTTCCTACTTGATAATTTTGTATTTTCTTTTCTTTTATTCTTTTATCATAGTAATGTTTGTATCGTGTTTTTGCGTTTCCTAGATTTTGTATTGCAAGCTGTCTCAAGTCACTTAGTTTGTCAATTAATTCAGCTATGTAATCATTATATGTTTCTAGTGTGTCATCTGTTTTAAATTCAGATGGTAGTCGTGCATTCCTGCCATACACTAATTCATAAGGAGTAAATTTAGTTCCTTCATGCACACTTGTATTGTAAGAAAACATTGCATGTTCAAGCCAGTTATCCCAATCTTTTTCATTAGCAATATAATGTTTTAAATATTCTACTAAGACATGATGACTTCGTTCCAACGAGCCATTTGATTGAGGGTGAAAGGCTGTTGTACAATATTGTTTAATCCTAAAATATTTTGCAAATTGTTTCATCATTGAGCTAGTAAAATTTGATCCTTGATCCGTCAAAATAGCTTTAGGGCTTCCAAATTGGCAGATAAATCTTCGAGTAAATGCCTTTGCAATTTCTTCTGAATTTGTTAAGATGAGTGGTACAGCAAGAGAATATTTTGTTAATTGATCTTGAATTGTTAGAATAAATTCATTTCCATTATCAGTTATGGGTAATGGTCCTACTATGTCCATAGCTACTTTATCAAAAGCATTCATTGGTGTGTCGGTAATTACCATAGGCTGCTTATTCTTTACCCGCACCAATTTCTTTTTCTGGCAGCTGTTACATGATTGAATAAAGTTTTCTACTTGTGTCTTCATATTATCCCAATAATATTTATGACGAATACGTGAGACTGTTTTTGCAATTCCCTTGTGTCCTCCAACGCTTGATTCATGTGATTCTCGTATAATTCGTAATCTATCCTTAATTTCTGGTATACATATTTGTCTTTTATATACCGTGATTTGGATTTTTGTATTTAAAAATGTTAATCTTATAATGTTACGAATTTTGAACCATGGGATATTTAAGCTGCTTTGGCTTTGAGATATTGCTGCGTAAAGAACATTTTGCGCAAGCATTATATTTCTCAATTCTTTAAATCCGTTATCTATATCTCTTTCTTTAATGTCGTTGTTTAATTCATCTTTCACTATGATGCCAAGTCTTTCGATTACTTTTTTGTTGTGTTAAGACGTGTCCGAGAACGCCTTTAAAATTATTTGGTTTATAACATATTTTTCTATTAATTAATTCTTGTCCTATTTCGTCTATTGGGTTTCCTCTTGTGTCCATGAAATAAATTATGTTATTATTTTTCATCCAAATGTGGTCACGTGAATCCAAAAGATTAACAAACACTGGTACATTTTCTGTAATTCTTGGTTTTTTATTTTCTTTAATAGCTTTTCTAACAGGTTTCTTATTTGAATATTTTTTCTTAGACTGTTTCTTAATCTTGCTTTTATCTGGGATAGGTTTTGTTGTTTTGCTAATGTTCTTGTTTTCAAAATTTATGAATTTGGTTTTAGCTTGATATGACGGTGGCAAAAATATTTTTTCCATTTCTGAACTGCTGCTGGTTTTGTCGGTTGGTGCTTTTATATTACGGTAATTAAATCGTTGCGGCTCCATATCATAGTCCATGTTCTCTTCTACATTTATTTCCATTGCTTCTAATTCTTTTTTATTAAGCGGAATATTTTCTTCTATTACATTAATGTTATCTATGTCATCTGGCATTTTTTGGATTTTATTTTTAAAATCAGTTGATTTTGGTAATGTTCTCTTTAAAGTTGGTGGTTCATGTACATCTGCTTGTACTTGAATATTTGTTTGGACTTGAAAACTATCGCTGGAATCCATTTCCATAGGAATTTGTGTAATTTCATCGAAATTTAAATTTTTATTGTTGATCCGTTTTTCAGGAACACCCGTTGTATAGTCTTCTTTCCTCTTGAGCTTCTTGTGATCGACGCTAGGGGCGGTGTAAATTTCTACTTCAAGTGATGTGGCGCTGTGATCATCTTGACCACGCCCTAAAGGTGCATTCACGGGTGTGGTTCTTTCTTTAGGACTGTCGCAACTTTTATTTTCTTCTCCCGAGCTTAAATTTTTAATAATTTTTTTATGTTTCTTATGTTTCCGTTTTCTGCGTAAAGCATAATCAGATGAGCTACTAACATGTTTTCTCTTTTCTCCCTTTAGACAGTTTTTTGAATCGTCAGTTTCGTCGTCGGTGTCGTAATAATAAGATTCTGTATCGTCGTCGCTACTGTCCCAAGCTTTTAGAAATTTATCTTTTACAGATTGTTCTTTTCTACTGTCACTGTCATCATATGGAATTAATTCATGGGGTCTAAGTTTTTGATGAGAAGCAGGATTTCCCGAATCGCTGGTTTCTCGTGCTCTTTTAAAAGTAGGATGTGTTATTTTTTGTTTCTTGTGTTCTTGCTCAATTGAGTTTTCACTAGAGGATGATAATGCTCGTTTTGCACGTAGCGGATAAACTTTTTGTTCTAATTCGACAGGATTTCGAGACAATGCGTCAGCGTTTTTGTTTTTCTTACCAGGTTTATATTTTATTTGATACTCATACTCGGCTAACTTGAGTCTCCATCGCATAAGTCGTGAAGTTGGATCAGATATGGAATTCAACCATTCCAAGGGTTTGTGATCCATTACTAAAGTAAATTTGCGACCGTAAATATATGGACGAAAATGTTTTACAGCGTATACAAGAGCTAATAGTTCTCTTTCAGTAGGAGAGTATCTAGTTTCCGCGTCATTTAACACTCGCGATGCGTATGCTATCGGGAGGTCGTTTCCTATTTTTCCTTGACTTAATATTGCTCCAATTGCAAATCCTGAAGCGTCTGTCGTTATGACAAAAGGTTCGTCAAAATTCGGATACTGTAGTATTGGCTCTGAACATAAAGCATTGCGTAGTGCGTCAAATGCGTTTTGCTGTTGCTCTTTCCATTCAAAGGCTATAGTTTGCTTTGTCAAGTCTGACAAAGGTTTAGCGATCTTAGAAAAGTTTTCGATAAATCGTCGATAGTATCCGGCAAGTCCAAGAAACTGTTTAATATTTTTTCTTGTTTTTGGTATAGGAAAATTTTTTACAGCATCAATTTTTTTTGGATCTGGTCGTACTCCATTTTCTGTGATTATATGCCCAAGATAAGCGACTTCTCTTTTTAGAAATTCGCATTTGTCTGGTTGCAAAAATAAATTTGCCTCTTCCAGACGTCTCATGAGTCTTTCAAACTTGACTGCGTGTTTGTTAAGAGATCGCGCATAAATTACAATGTCATCGAGATAGACAAACAACTCGATTCCCTGTAATCCAGTCAAAACTTGGTCCATTAATCTCTGAAATGTAGCAGGAGCATTTTTCAATCCAAACGGCATTCGATTATATTCAAAATGTCCATAGGGTGTTGAAAATGCAGTTTTATGTTTGTCCTTTAGATCCATTTCAATTTGATGAAACCCAGATGCTAAATCAAACACAGAAAAATATTTAGCACTTCCAAGCTGATCTAGTATATCAACGATGTTTGGTAGTGGATATGCGTCTCCAATAGTCTTATCATTTAGTGCCCGAAAATCAATTACAAGGCGCCATTTTTTATTTCCCTGAGAGTCATCCTTTTTTGGGACTATCCACAACGGAGAGTTATATGGCGAACTAGACGGTTCTATAACACCTTTTTCCAACATTGCGTCAACTTGTTTCTGTATTTCCTCTTTATGAATTTGAGGATACCGATATTGCTTGACGTTGATTGGTCGATCATCAGTAGTGAATATTCGGTGTTTGAGAACGCTTGTTGCGCCTAGCGGCTCTTCAGCCAATTGAAATCTTTCCGCATACGTTGTTACTAGACCAATGAAGTTGGATCTTTCTTCATCGTTTAAATGATTCAAACGTAATTGTTGTAATATTTTGTTTATACGCGTTTCATGATTTTTATCATTAATACTATCTTGTGTTATGACTTCTTTCTTCTCATGTGCTTCTTCAAACGGATATAACTTTACTGTAGGGACCGCTAATTGTATATCCTCGTCCGATGAATTTATTGCATATAAATATGCAATTCCATGGTGATTAGATACTACGGCGTCACCTAAGTACACCTGTGGTCCTGCGTTCAGTTTAGGAATATATCCGTATTTTGTTTCTGGATTTGCTACTCGAATATAAATCTGTTTTCTTGTTCTAGCTGGAATTGTGACAATTTCATTGTCGTGAAAATAATATGGAGTTCCGTTTACAACTAGACAAGCCCTCGGGTAGTCTATTGTTGCCTTTTGATTTTTAAAGAATTCTGTGCCCAATATTCCATCTTGCTGAATTGGGAAATCGTTGGGAACCACATGAAACAGCACTTCATTACCGAAAATGCGTAATTTAACTACGCCTATGGTGCGAGTGCGTCCTTTTGTTATTCCACTCAGAATGTACACAATTTTTGTATCAATTGGTACCTCTTTAATTAATGAATTCTTCTTAATCAAATTAATATCGGAACCTGTGTCAATCATAAAGTTTCCACGGTTATCAATAATGTCTAGGCTAGGTAGAACGACAGATGGTGGTCTTCCAATTTCGTTGCCTGTGATTCTTACGCTTGCGATTCTGTTGGTGCTTCTTGCGGGCTCACAAGGCGCACTTGGGGCCGTTCGTTCAGCGCTGCGCCTGCTCGCTGACCCCGTTCTTGGTTTCCCGAAAATCCTTGTGGTCTGCGGGTGTTATTCATTTGAATCCCCTGAGTTCTGGGAGCTTCGTTCACTTGATTTTCACGAGCTCTTAGATTATTATTATACTCCCGTTTTCGACATTGTTCAAGGCAGTGACCAGGAGTTTTACAATAACGACAGAATAGTCCTACGTTTTGCGAATTTGTAAAATTTGGGCGATTTCCGCGATTATTATTTTGAGCATTAAAATTATTAAAGTTTGAATTTCGTGGTAGTACTGTTGGTATTATTTGTCTCATATTTCGATTTGAAATTCTTGGCTGTAAAGCTCTACATTCGGCGCGAACATGACCAGTGTTTTTACAATATGAACAGATTTTAGGTTGCCATTGTACGTGAGAAACTTGTGCGAGAGGATTTATAGTACTGCATGAATATGTATCGTGTCCATATCCTAAGCAATTGTTACAGCGAATTGACTGCATAAGTCCTTCCGTTATTTTTATTCGTTGAGCGTGTTCATTATATTCTACTTTTGCTTTTATAGCACTTTCTATCGCATTATTTAACGAAGTCGGATCTCTAGGATAGATTCTCGTATAAATGTCAGTTTTTAATCCGGTTAAGAAATTTCGTACCGCATTATTTTCTGCAAAGCTTATGAATGGCATTACTTGGCTTGGATTTTCTGTTTGATAACAGGATTTTAATTGATGCAATATCATAGATACACGACTGCCATAATCTACTACAGACTCTTCCGGATGCTGTGTTACTTTTGAAAGTTCTCCATGCAATTGTGAGGATGAATAGACAGGTGCAAATCTGGTTCTTAATACTGTCAACAGCGTATCTATGTCATTATATTCTCCACTTAATGCTACTCTTAGCGCGGGACCCACTAATTTATTTTTTATTATTTGAACAAGTCCATACTCGGCATGTGGAGCTACCATATTTCTGGCATGCATACAGCTAGTGACAAATTGATTGACAGGCATGTTTTTGCCGTCAAACGGGAGAATCGTTTTTCCCGCATCGCGTAGGCTTACGTATGACATTGCTCTACGATTCACGTTATCCTCGTTAACACTCATGCTTCCAATTTGATGAGTTAATGAGTCAATGTTAGCTTCTACAGACATTTCTGTGTTTTAATAAATTATAAAATAAGATGTGCACACTTACATGGAATGTACGGCCAGAAATAAGATGATTATGTAAGATTCCATTTAAATAATTTTGCAGTTCCTTAAGCGTATCCTTTATCTCCGCAATTCTTCTTCGGAAAATTTCTCTTTTTCAGATAACGATAAGATGTCCGTTAATCTGTTTATAAACGAGCTTTTCCACTTATAGGAATATCTTTAAATCCAAAAATATTTCTCAATTCTTAATGGATTTTTAAAGTATTCCACGGGGATGGTATTTTGTAGTGTATCCCACCGTTGCCACCAAAAATTCTATCCTTACATGTGACGTCCTGAAGTCCGAAGTGGTCTCGAGACCTGGTTCGACCATGTAATGATGAATAATAATAATTAAAGGGTTCTTCTGCGGTTAAGGAGGCTAAAACTCCAAGATAAAGGTCACTTAATGATTCACTGTTGAAGAGTTGATGATTTGTTCTCAGAGTAGATTTATTGTTGAACACAAATTTTTACAATATTTCAATATAATTGGTAAAGTTGGTCTTATAGTTTAACGAATTTATAATATGCGTATTTTTATTTATATCTTGACAGCGATAAAGTTGTAGCGCGAGAAGGTTTAAAGTAAAAGGGGTTGAATAATAGTAGAAGTAACTGAAGTAGTGGGCGCGATAAAAAGGTTTTAAAAGTAGTCGTGGTAGTAGTTGTGACTGTTCTGTACTCTAACTGCGCTTGTAGTTTTTTGAATCGTTTATATACTATTTTAGAACAATGGAAAGGAGTAGTTTCGACCTTGACAATTTTTATTTGGTTACAGAGTTTTAGATTGGTCCACGTAGGTTCAACCTTGGTTCCTTATATGGTAATGTGACGTCCTGAAGTCCGAAGTGGTCTCGAGACTTGGTTCGACCATGTAATGATGAATAATAATAATTAAAGGGTTCTTCTGCGGTTAAGGAGGCTAAAACTCCAAGATAAAGGTCACTTAATGATTCACTGTTGAAGAGTTGATGATTTGTTCCCAGAGTAGATTTATTGTTGAACACAAATTTTTACAATATTTCAATATAATTAGTAAAGTTGGTCTTATAGTTTAACGAATTTATAATATGCGTATTTTTATTTATATCTTGACAGCGATAAAGTTGTAGCGCGAGAAGGTTTAAAGTAAAAGGGGTTGAATAATAGTAGAAGTAACTGAAGTAGTGGGCGCGATAAAAAGGTTGTAAAAGTAGTCGTGGTAGTAGTTGTGACTGTTCTGTACTCTAACTCTAGCTGTAACTGCTGTAACTGCGCTTGTGGTTTTCTGAATCGTTTATATACCATTTTAGAACAATGGAAAGGAGTAGTTCCGACCTTGACAATCCTTATTTGGTTACAGAATTTCAGATTGGTCCACGTAGGTTCAACCTTGGTTCCTTATATGGTAACGAATTTTGCTATTGGCTTGAAAGGCTGGCCTTGGTTCAAGAAAGTGCTTTGTCATGACTCAGAACTATGACTCACAAGTAAGCTCTGTTTTTCTATTATTTTATCTGATGGCCTTTAAACATACTTTACATAAATTGTTTAAGAAATGTCTTAGATTCAGTCTTAAATTTCTCCCTTTTTTCCTAATATTAACATAATATTATATATATATATATATATTTTATAGTTTAAATTATTGAATGTAAAAGCTATTTTCTTTATGGGACTCAAGGATATATCCTTGAGTCTATTTCTGTATTGAAGGCAGTGAGAGTGCTGGTTAAAATCTACTTTCTACCGCACTAGGTTTTAATACTTGGTTTAGATAGAAACAATTCTTCTATTTTAATCATTAGTTAACTAAAGGATATTTATATATTTTATTTTATATATAAAAGAGTTGTTTCCTTACATTATACATATTTTCCAAGTATTTAATTAAAGCATTTCTTATTTTATATATATAATATAGATTTTATATAATAATAATAATTATTATAATTGTTAGAAGTTGTTAAGTTTGTTAATTGTTCTCTACTGTTATTGTTTCTATTACAGGATAGCAGGGATAAAACCAGAGTTGCTATTTATCAACTAATAATAGGATGGTAAGAATTGTATGCTTTAGTATATCTATATACAGGGTGTCCGGTTCGTTTTGTCACTCCCGAAATTTTGGGGTAGACAAGAATATTTCAAGACGAAAAGTCCTATACAATTATGCAAAATTCGTAACCGTTGATTTTATAAAAATTATTATGTCTCGGCGAATAAACGCTAAAAAATCTATGGGCTGGGCGCGGCGATGGCATTGTTTAGTTTTCTGCAGAAAGTAGCCGAGTCGAATAATACTGATTGGCGAGCGGTTTCGGCGAATGAGCTTTAAGCAACTTAGGGGCCGGCCGCGGCCGCGGCGGCGACGGTGTTTTTAAAGATATAATCTGAGTCAACTCAGAAAGAAAGAATCACGTATTGAAGTCTTTGCGGCAAAGATGAAACGAATGCGCTCGCGATCATATGATACCGTGCCGACAAACAATTAAATGTTTCCGCGCTTCCGAGAGCACGATATTAACATTAACATATGCTGTCTTTAGAATTTCGGACATTAAATAAAACGTATTTTTAATATTAAGAAATTATTAATATTAAGATGTGCTATCATTTCCTCATTACCTAGCGGTAGATAGCATAGTGCGTTTTTTTATCGTGGTATCCCCGGTAGGCCTAATCCACTGTCATTGTTTAATTTAAAAATTGTTCAAAGTGACCTCCTCTTTGTTGCACGCAGAGTCGGGACCTTCGAACAACGTCTTGCGTTGCTTGTTGGACCATATGCGGCGTAATGGTAGCAAAGGCCGCAACGATGGCCTCGCGTACCTCGTTTACAGTGCTGTTTCGCTGGGGCTCGACTAAGTTTTTTATGTGTCCCCATAAAAAATAGTCCATCGGAGTCAAATCTGGCAATCGTGGTGGCCAAATAATTGGACCACCACGACCGATCCACCTGTCGCGAAAGCGTGCGTCTAAAAGTCGGCGTACTCCCCGACTCCAATGAGCCGGTGCCCCATCGTGCTGGTAAATCATGTTTTTCCTTGTTGCCAGCGGAATATTTTTAAGAAGAACAGGGAGCTCGGTGTCCAAAAAATATTCATAGAATTCGCCGGTTAAACGTGGCGGAAGAAAATATGGACCAATCTAATACAAATAAAAGAAAATTTTGGTTACACAGTATTTAATAAAATAATTGTTTTTTTCCTGTTTGTACTTGCCACATGATTATCGATGAGTCCCGCCCATACATTTATGGACCATCGATATTGAAAGCTCCTGTCTAATAACATGAGAATTTTCATCCGACCAGTAAAGGCGGTTCCTTAAATTAATTACGCCGTTTGGCGTAAACGTCGACTCGTCAGTCCAGAAGATAGAGTCTGGAAAAGATGCGTCTCTCCTGCTCTGTGCGAGGAACCCTACAGTACGAACATTTTTTGATAATTATCATTCCCTCAAATTATCACGAATATAACAGTTAATAAAAATACCTTCACAGAAATACACCCGTGGTTCGAAATCTCTCGGTAAAAGTTGTTGCACACGCTGGTAATAAAACGGGTGCAACGTATTTTGCCGAAAAGTATGGTGTATCCTGTATCTCGACAAGTTTAGTTGATAAGACGCGCGACGAATACTTATGTCCGGCTGATCTTCGAATAAATTAAGTATTTGTTCTTGATTTTCAACCGGAACACGTGCAGGTGCATTATTTATGTTATGCACTAAACACCCCGTTTGCCGTAATCTTTGTACAACCCGTAAAATTGTACAATTACACGGGTAATGTGCACGCCCGGGAAATTGTTCGGCGTAGATTTCGGCAGCACGATTCGTGTTTTCGCCGGCTCGTCCATACGCTATTATCATTTCCGTTAATTCTTCCGAGGAATAATAGCGAGGCTTCCTTTCGTTTAACACACAAATTTACACTCAGTAAACGCTTAGGCATTTAAATTTAGTATGTAGTTTAATAAGTAATTTAGGTTCAACACTTGTTACTTACTTGATAAATTGACAGATGTCGAAAAAGCCAGTTTAAGTCACAAAGATCGTAAACGGACTAAACATTTTACCTTTTGTCAAATTTATGTATAATACATTATCGACAATATTTACAATATTTTTAAACAATCGATAATAATAAACGATACTGAAAATGACTTTTAAAACAAAACAATACTGAGTGTAAATAGTGTGAAAAACGATCTACGGTTCTATTTCTCTGAAGGTATTTTTATTAACTGTTATATTCGTGATAATTTGAGGGAATGATAATTATCAAAAAATGTTTGTACTGCGGGGTTCCTCGCACAGAGCAAGAGAGACGCATCTTTTCCAGACTCTATCTTCTGGACTGACGAGTCGACGTTTACGCCAAACGGCGTAATTAAATTAAGGAACCGCCTTTACTGGTCGGATGAAAATCCTCATGTTATTAGACAGGGAGCTTTTCAATATCGATGGTCCATAAATGTATGGGCGGGATTCATGGATAATCATGTAGCAAGTACAAACAGAAAAAAAACAATTATTTTATTAAATACTGTGTAACCAAAATTTTCTTTTATTTGTATTAGATTGGTCCATATTTTCTTCCGCCAAGTTTAACCGGCGAATTTTATAAATATTTTTTGAACATCGAACTCCCTGTTCTTCTTAAAAATATTCCGCTGGCAACAAGAAGAAACATGATTTACCAGCACGACGGGGCACCGGCTCATTGGAGTCGGAGAGTACGCCGACTTTTAGACGCACGCTTTCGCGACAGGTGGATCGGTCGTGGTGGTCCAATTATTTGGCCACCACGATTGCCAGATTTGACTCCGATGGACTATTTTTTATGGGGACACATAAAAAACTTAGTCGAGCCCCAGCGAAACAGCACTGTAAACGAGGTACGCGAGGCCATCGTTGCGGCGCTACCATTACGCCGCATATCCAACAAACAACGCAAGAGTTGTTCGAAGGGCCCGACTCTGCGTGCAACAAAGAGGAGGTCACTTTGAACAATTTTAAATTAAACAATGACAGTGGATTAGGCCTACCGGGGATACCACGATAAAAACGCACTATGCTATCTATCTAGGTATGAATGATAGCACATCTTAATATTAATAATTTCTTAATATTAAAAATACGTTTTATATAATGTCCGAAATTCTAAAGACAGCATATGTTAATGTTAATATCGTGCTCTCGGAAGCGCGGAAACATTTAATTGTTTGTCGGCACGGTATCATATGATCGCGAGCGCATTCGTTTCATCTTTGCCGCAAAGACTTCAATACGTGATTCTTTCTTTCTGAGTTGACTCAGATTATATCTTTAAAAACACCGTCGCCACGGCCGCGGCGGAAGCTCATTCGCTCGCCAATTCGACTCGGCTACTTTATACAATTTCTTAGCGTTCATTCGCCGAGACATAATAATTTTTATAAAATCAACGGTTACGAATTTTGCATAATTGTATAGGACTCTTCGTCTTGAAATATTCTTGTCTACCCCAAAATTTTGGGAGTGACAAAACGAACCGGACACCCTGTATATATAGGATAAAAGTTTTAAAAATTCATAAAAGCTAAATTAATAGGAATTAAGAAAAGTTATTTTGCACGGATAAATGATTCATTATAGTCTTTAACTTCTATTATAAAATTTGAAGAAGGTCAATTGTTAACTTGAAATTGTTTATAACAATTTATTAATTTGTTTATTAATATAAGATTTTTAATTACTCAGTTGTGCGTTATAGCGACGAGTCTTTGTTCCGTTCGTAGTTGGTTATTAGGAGCATTAGTTTAGAAAATGTTGGTGTTACTATTTTGTGTCATTTGTGTCGGTCTCTGATTTTGAACAGTGGTCATAATTCGAAAACTAAAAGAGTTAGAAAGAAAATGTTTAATAGTTTTTTAAATGAGAGCTCAAATGTGACAAAATACACGTAACAGAATTTTGAATAATTGAATAGTGTTTTATTTGTTTATAACAATTTGGATAATTAACTAATTAAGAAAGTTTATTTATAGAACCATTTTTATTCCTTTATTCAATTACTTTATAAATAAATTAATAGTTTATTAATATTTTATAATTTAAAAGGTTTTTTTATTAATTTTTGTATCTCTTGTTTTTCAGTAAAAGGTATTCCGGTTCTTCAAACTATCGGAGTTTGTAAAATTCCTATATCTCGGAATCTATGAGGAGTAGAAAAAAGTATAATATATGGATTTGGGGTAATTTTGCAAATGCCGAAGGATGTACGGAACAGAATTTGAAAATATTGTACTTGTTTAATTTGTTTATAACAAATTTAATAATTAATTAATAAAGAATAACTTCTATAAAAGTTAATTTGAATATTTATTTATTCTTAATACAAATATAACTATAAGTCCTTGAAATGTTGCAAATAAAGGGAGTTCTCTCTATACGTGTGTTGAAATGTATGTATGTATGGGTAAGAGTAAAAGTTTAAAATTCGTAGCTGCTAAACTAATAAGAATTAAGAAAAGATATTTAGTATACGTTAATAGTTCATAGAGAAGTATGATTTAGCGTTATAAAATTTGAGTGTTAATGGTTATTAATTTTAATTTATTTATAACAATATACTATTAATGCCCACAAAGGTATAAGTCTATATGAGTTTTTTAGACGGAAAATTATAGGGTTCTTCACATCTAAGAGGATATGGCTTGATCTTTAATGGTTTAATAATTATTAAGGATTTTACCCGGCTGGTGTATCAGGAGAACATGAGTGTGTAACTTTAAAAATTTATAAGTCCAAAACTAAGACAGATTAAGAAATGGTTTATAAGAGTTTGTTATTAGTTATTTAAGGCTCTTTAAAACGTATATAACAAAAATTAAAAATTATTAAATTATTAATTTTATGTTGGTTGGTCGAAAGTCTAAGTTCCATAAGAGGGCTCGCGTGGCTAAGTCCATCGCACGGTCTGTGCGGCTAAGTCCCTTTTACAATTCATACTTAGTAATTTTTATAGATGAAAAGACAAGAGTACGCGCGGCTAAGTCCTATGCCTTTACCATTTTTGCCTCTAAGTCTTTTATATGTACAAAAGTATATATGGATCATGCGGCTAAGTCCGATATACTCGGATATTTAAATGCTTCGAGGACCGATTGACTCTGAGTATTATTTAAATTAATTAGGTGTGCAAGGTGAGTAATAATTATTATTAGTATATGGTTTTAAAGAGAAAGGTTCAAGGTTTAATTTAAATTAATCCGCATATTTTTATGATTATTATTTTTTGAAAATATTAAGAGTTAAACTTGAGGTCCTCGTAATGACTGTTACACATATATATATATATATATGCCTATTGGATATTATGAGGACCTTTGCCTTATAACGGGTGATTTTTCCTTTAATCCTTTTTATAAATTAGGTTTTTGATTTTAAATAAAAAATGTTATAATAAAAGTTATTATAGGTCTTATAAGCTTTTCAAAAAAAATTATAATTAATATTGTTTATGGTTTATTAACAGAAGTTATATATTATCATAAGTTATATATATATATTATTATTTAATAATGGTGTGATTATTTTTATATATTCTGTTTCTATGGAGAGAGACGAATACAGCAATATAATTCTTTTCTATCAGTTATATCGTTTCATATTTTATTTTGTTTTTATATTATTTGATTTGTGGTTCCTTAGTTTCACAAGAGAAAAGTTAAACTGAGAGATTCAAATTCAGGAAATTTTTATATCTCGGAAACTATTATAGATACCGAAAAAATGGTATATACAAAAGTTTTTGTATTTTTAACAACAAGATTGATAGCCATCACAGTTTTTATATTTTATATATAATTTTAATTGTTTATAACAATTGATATTAAAAAATGTCTTATTATGAAACTGTTATTTTTTCGTATGTTGCTACCGTAAGACAGAAGAACATGTTTCTATATATTTTTTATTTATATATCATTGTTATAAAGTTTATTTTCAATAGTTAATAACTGTTCATAAGATTTGTTAGTAGGAATTGTCACAAAATGTCGGTTTTTTAGGTCTACATGTGTAATTGAGTGTAGTTAGAGTAAATTTAATGGGTCAGGTTATGATTGGTTGGCTCTGGACTTGACTTAAAGTGGACTTATTGTAGATGTCGCTTGTGTCTCTTAAAAGATTTATCGAGTGACTGTACTACAAATAGTGACAAGTGGTGACTGTACTGTAAGTGGTAAAATCTATGAATGCCGGTGTAGTTAGTGTAGTAGAATTATTTTTAATAATATGATTTTGAAAAATTTTCGCCGGTGGTGAAGCTTTTACTCGTGTTAATAAAACTTCTCCTAGTCGTCGCAGGATGTGACAGCGTGATGGTGTCACACGTTCCATGGGTAATTGACCCATTAGCTGCTGGGCTCGTGAAGCTCTATATCTTGCACATCGTACACACTTTAAGATGTGCGAACGCACTGGATTTCTTCCACCTAATATCCAATATTTTGATCTTATATATCCCAAAGTTAATTGGGTTCCTCCGTGCAAAATTTTTAAATGAGATTCGTCTATTATTAGCGTGGTTAGCGGAGATTTCTTCGGCAGAATCAATGGATGGGTAGTGTCTAAATTTAAATGAGCGTTTTGTAGTCGTCCTCCAACTCTTAGCAGTCCGTCTTGATCTAGAAACGGGGTTAGTTTAATCAATTCATTTGATTTTGAAAGCCGTTCACCCTTTAGAATGCTTTGAATTTCACTGTGAAAATAAGATCTTTGAATTATTCCTATTAATATGTTACAACTCTGTTGAATTTCCACAGGAGTTATGGGAGATGATATTGGTAAACAGTCCGGTAGCTTTCTCAATCTGTTTATAAATCGCTTACAAATTGAAATGACTCTTAGTAGTTTGTTAATTGAAGAGTACTTATCTAAGATACTCCAATATGAAATCGGCGAAGTAGTAGCCAGCATCACGCGTCCTGGCCGTTCCTCTAGTTTAACATTATCTGGAGGTTGTCTCGTTGCAATTGGCCATGATTCTTGAGATTTCTCAAGCCAATTAGGTCCATTCCACCAAAGGTCGCATTGTTGTAATTTTTTAGCACTTATACCTCTTGTGGCAATATCTGCCGGATTTTCCTTTCCTTTTACGAACTTCCATAAGGAATTAGGTAGAGTTTCTTGTATAATTGCAACACGGTTTCGCACGAATTCCTTCCATCGAGAAGGTGTAGAATTTATCCATGCAAGAGTAACGGAAGAATCGGACCAACAATAATGTGGCATTGCGGGAACATCGAGAGCTTCAAAAGTTGCCTTCATTAAACGAACCAATAATAAAGCTGCCATGAGTTCCAAGCGGGGTATGCTGTGTCGTTTTATGGGCGCAACTTTCGTTTTTGAACATATTAATTGTGATGATATCGTACCGTCATTATCACAGGTTCGTATATATACCACAGCTGCTATTGCCTGTTGTGAGGCATCGGAAAATCCGTGTAACTCATGAGTCGAATTGTTGCGTATATGATTAAGCCATCTCGGAACTTTCAATTTGTTTAATTCCAGCAGTTGTTGTCGGAAGATATTCCACTTTTCTTGAATGTTCCGGGGAATGATTTCGTCCCATCCTGTTTTAAGGCACCAAAGTTCTTGTAAAATTAATTTGGCTCTGATTATAATCGGTGCACTTATACCGAGTGGATCATATAATCTTGCTATATTTGATGCGATCCTCCTTTTAGTGTATTCCGTGGAGTTATGAGGTTTTACTGAAAAACTAAAGGTGTCATTATTAGGGTCCCATAAGAAACCTAAAATTTTATTTTCTGTAGGCTCAGTTTCCTTTACAGAAGACGTTTTTTCCTTGTCATACGGTAGAACTTCGGGAAAGTTGCTACACCATTTTTTTAATGGGAATTTGCCAGCATTACAAAGTTTTATTACGTGATCAATAATTGATTTAGCCTCGTTTATTGTTTCCGCCCCTCCAAATATGTCATCGACATATCTTCCTTTCGTCATAGGGTCTATTGCAAGGGGATAATGATGACCTTCGTCTTTAACAAGCTGTTGTAAGGTCCTTAAAGCGAGGAATGGAGCGCAATTTAAACCGTAGGTGACGGTTGTAAGATTATAAATTTTTATCTGTTCAGAAGTATCTTTCCATAATATTCTTTGAAGATTCCAATCTTCAATGTTCAGATTTATTTGTCTGAACATTTTTTCAATATCAGTACCGAAAAGTACTTTGTGTGTCCTAATCCACAATAGTATTCTTATGATTTCATTTTGAAGTTTAGGACCGGAATGAAGGATGTCATTTAAAGAATAGTTACTCCTTGTTTTACTAGATCCATTAAATACAACTCGTAATTTTGTGGTTTTTCTATCTTCACGAAGAACTCCGTGATGTGGTAAATAATATACTGGTAACACGTTTTCTTGCGATTCTTTGACTAACATCATGTGTCCTAGATTAATGTATTCCGTTAAGAATTCACTATATAGTTTATATATTTTAGTATCATTTTGGAATCGTCGTGATAAGCGATTGAGACAGCAGATAGCCCTGGATTTGGATTCTCCCAAAACCTTTGGGTCAATTTTCAATGGTAGTTTTACTACATATCGTCCAGTTCTGTCACGTGTATAAGTCGAAAGAAAATGCCGTTCGCATTCCTCTTCTTCTGGTGTTCGTTGCGATGTTGAAGAGGAATTTATTTCTTCTTGTTTCCAAAAGAGCGTGAGTAATTCCTTTAGATCGTGATCTTCAGAACAATGATACGCTTGGTTAATATGTTGAGATGTATTATTCATGGACGTTGGTCCTGACAAAATCCAACCAAATATAGTAGATTGTGCAACGGGCTCTGTAATGTCTCCCTGGATTAATCCATCCCTTATTATAAGACCAAAATTATCAGCTCCTATGATAATGTTTATAATCCCTGGATTATAGAATTTTGGGTCCGCTAATGAGAGACCATTAGTATGTGACCAAGAGCGTTTATCTGTTTTATACGGTGGCAATTTTTTCGTTAACTTTGGTAAAATATAAGTCTTGATTTTACATTTTGAATTGGAATCATGAATTGATTGTAAATAAATTGAAACAACTCCTTTCGTTTTTCCAGAATACGTTCCGCCGATACCGAGAAGTGGTATTGAAGCAGCGGTTCTCTTGATTTGTGCTTGTTTTATTAAATCCTCCTCTATGAAAGACAACTCTGATCCTTGGTCTAAAAGTATTCTTACTACTATAAAATCGCCATTTTGCTTTCTCAACAATGCTCGACATGTTGCTAATAAAACGAGAGAGCGTGAGTCATTAATATGACCAAGATGATGTGAACTTGTGTATGGTTGATTGATGTTGTCAATTACTTTAACTTTGTCCTGTTTAACGGATAGTCAATCTGTCGTCTTGGTTGATTGTGATGTATCAGCCTTTGGACTGGTTGCCTTCGCCATTTGACTAGTTGTCTTCATCTTAGATTCGGTATCAAAAAAATGAATGGAAATATGATGTTTCTTCCCACATTTGGTGCAACATCTCGTGGATCGACATTGTTTCATATTGTGAGCACTTAGACAATTAAAGCATCTATGATGCTTAATAAGAAGTTCCTTCCGTTGTTTGCTAGTTTTTGTTTTGTATTGATCACATTGATTCAAATAATGTTTAGCACTACATAATATACATTCTGTTAGATTTATATCTGAGTTTGATAAAGTAGCGTGACCAATATTTCTGGAGTATGGTTTATGTAAAGAAGAATTTGATATACGTTGTTCCTTGTTTGATCCTGAATCTAACGAATGTTGCATATTCTCAAAGGCTCTAGTTCTAGCATTTAAGAAGTCCTCAAATTGTTTCATAGTAGGATATGCGTTAGAGTAACCTAGTGAGACTTCCCAGTCCTCTCGAGTCTCATGATCTAAAAGACGTGTGAGTTGATGCAATAATAATGGATCCCAGTACTGCACTGAGCAATCTAAAGATTTTAATGCTGCCATTGCTTCGAGAATAGTAGTCTGTAAAATTCGTAAACCTTTAGCGTTTTTAATTTTTAGAGGCTTTAGATTCGCTAAACGATCTAATTGTGCATTAATTAAAAAGCGTTTATGTTCATAACGAGAGGTTAGTAGTGTCCATGCTATTGTAAAATTTTCTGCTGTGGCAGATAAATTGCCAACTAGTCTTCCCGATTCTTCCGTAAGACAAGTCTTCAGATAGTGCATTCGTTCTACATCATTTAATTCAGAATTCGAAATTATCATAGAATCAAAAAGATCTCTAAAGGCTCTCCAGCTTTTATATTCTCCGGCAAAGGTCGGTAGTTTAATACGAGATAATGTGTTACGTGTTAATAAAGAAGACTAAGTTTCCTTCTCTGACAATGCTGACCCTGAAGGGAATTCTGATGTATCAGTTTCTTCGATTTGCGATAATATCCTCGCCTTCAAATACACATAGAATGCTTGGCATCTTTTGTATAATCGTTCTTGAAAATAAGTATGTTCGCTTAATACTTGATCTTTAATAAGACATAAACCTTCATGTTCCTCTTGAAAACTCTTCCAATGATGTTCAATGTCACATCATGCGACGACTAGGAGACGTTTTACTAACACAGGTGAAAACTTCACCACCGGCGAAAATTTTTCAAAATCATATTATTAAAAATAATTCTACTACACTAACTACACCGGCATTCATAAATTTCACCACTTGCAGTACAGTCACCACTTGTCACTACTTGTAGTACAGTCACTCGACAAATCTTTTAAGAGACACAAGCGACATCTACAACAAGTCCACTTTAAGTCAAGTCCAGAGCCAACCAATCATAACCCGACCCATTAAATTTACTCTAACTACACATATAGACCCAAGAAACCGACATTTTGTGACAACTCCTACTAACAAATCTTATAAACAATTTATAACTATTGAAAATAAACCTTATAACAATGATATATAAATAAAAAATATATAGAAACATGTTCTTCTGTCTTACGGTAGCAACATACGTAAAAATAAAAGTTTCATAATAAGACATTTTTTAATATCAATTGTTATAAACAATTAAAATTATATATAAAATATAAAAACTGTGATGGCTATCAATCTTGTTGTTAAAAATACAGAAACTTTTGTATACACCATTTTTTCGGTATCTGTAATAGTTTTGGACTTATAAATTTTTAAAGTTACGCACTCATGTTCTCCTGATACATCAGCCGCATAAAATCCTTAATAATTATTAAACCATTAAAGATCAACCCATATCCTCTTAGATGTGAAGAACCCTATGATTTTCCGTCTAAAAAACTCATATAGACTTATACCTTTGTAAGCATTAATAGTATATTGTTATAAATAAATTAAAATTAATAACCATTAACATTCAAATTTTATAACGCTAAATCATACTTCTCTATAAACTATTAACGTATACTAAATATCTTTTCTTAATTCTTATTAGTTTAGCAGCTACAAATTTTTAAACTTTTACTCTTACCCATACATACATACATTTCAACACACGTATAGAGAGAACTCCCTTTATTTGCAACATTTCAAGGACTTATAGTTATATTTGTATTAAGAATAAATAAATATTCAAATTAACTTTTATAGAAGTTATTCTTTATTAATTAATTATTAAATTTGTTATAAACAAATTAAACAAGTACAATATTTTCAAATTCCGTTCCGTACATCCTTCGGCATTTGCAAAATTACCCCAAATCCATATATTATACTTTCTTCTACTCCTCATAAATTCCGAGATATAGGAATTTTACAAACTCCGATAGTTTGAAGAACCGGAATACCTTTTACTGAAAAACAAGAGATACAAAAATTAATAAAAAAAACCTTTTAAATTATAAAATATTAATAAACTATTAATTTATTTATAAAGTGATCGAATAAAGGAATAAAAATGGTTCTATAAATAAACTTTCTTAATTAGTTAATTATCCAAATTGTTATAAACAAATAAAACACTATCCAATTATTCAAAATTCTGTTACGTGTATTTTGTCACATTTGAGCTCTCATTTAAAAAACTATTAAACATTTTTTTTCTAACTCTTTTAGTTCTCGAATTATGACCACTGTCCAAAATCAGAGACCGACACAAATGACACAAAATAGTAACACCAACATTTTCTAAACTAATGCTCCTAATAACCAACTACGAACGGAACAAAGACTCGTCGCTATAACGCACAACTGAGTAATTAAAAATCTTATATTAATAAACAAATTAATAAATTGTTATAAACAATTTCAAGTTAACAATTGACCTTCTTCAAATTTTATAATAGAAGTTAAAGACTATAATGAATCATTTATCCGTGCAAAATAACTTTTCTTAATTCCTATTAATTTAGCTTTTATGAATTTTTAAAACTTTTATCCTATATATATATAGATATACTAAAGCATACAATTCTTACCATCCTATTATTAGTTGATAAATAGCAACTCTGGTTTTATCCCTGCTATCCTGTAATAGAAACAATAACAGTAGAGAACAATTAACAAACTTAACAACTTCTAACAATTATAATAATTATTATTATTATATAAAATCTATATTATATATATAAAATAAGAAATGTTTTAATTAAATACTTGGAAAATATGTATAATGTAAGGAAACAACTCTTTTATATATAAAATAAAATATATAAATATCCTTTAGTTAACTAATGATTAAAATAGAAGAATTGTTTCTATCTAAACCAAGTATTAAAACCTAGTGCGGTAGAAAGTAGATTTTAACCAGCACTCTCACTGCCTTCAATACAGAAATAGACTCAAGGATATATCCTTGAGTCCCATAAAGAAAATAGCTTTTACATTCAATAATTTAAACTATAAAATATATATATATATATATAATATTATGTTAATATTAGGAAAAAAGGGAGAAATTTAAGACTGAATCTAAGACATTTCTTAAACAATTTATGTAAAGTATGTTTAAAGGCCATCAGATAAAATAATAGAAAAACAGAGCTTACTTGTGAGTCATAGTTCTGAGTCATGACAAAGCACTTTCTTGAACCAAGGCCAGCCTTTCAAGCCAATAGCAAAATTCGTTACCATATAAGGAACCAAGGTTGAACCTACGTGGACCAATCTGAAATTCTGTAACCAAATAAGGATTGTCAAGGTCGGAACTACTCCTTTCCATTGTTCTAAAATGGTATATAAACGATTCAGAAAACCACAAGCGCAGTTACAGCAGTTACAGCTAGAGTTAGAGTACAGAACAGTCACAACTACTACCACGACTACTTTTACAAAAAACCTTTTATCGCG
Organism: Cardiocondyla obscurior; assembly: GCF_019399895.1. Classification (NCBI taxonomy): domain Eukaryota; kingdom Metazoa; phylum Arthropoda; class Insecta; order Hymenoptera; family Formicidae; genus Cardiocondyla; species Cardiocondyla obscurior. The sequence continues at coordinate 96,414 of NC_091890.1, read as the reverse complement.
CCCACTACTTCAGTTACTTCTACTATTATTCAACCCCTTTAAACCTTCTCGCGCTACAACTTTATCGCTGTCAAGATATAAATAAAAATACGCATATTATAAATTCGTTAAACTATAAGACCAACTTTACTAATTATATTGAAATATTGTAAAAATTTGTGTTCAACAATAAATCTACTCTGGGAACAAATCATCAACTCTTCAACAGTGAATCATTAAGTGACCTTTATCTTGGAGTTTTAGCCTCCTTAACCGCAGAAGAACCCTTTAATTATTATTATTCATCATTACATGGTCGAACCAAGTCTCGAGACCACTTCGGACTTCAGGACGTCACAACGCCCTTTTCTACACTCAGGACTAGACTACGCCGGACCGGTATCATTAAAAACTTGGCGAGGGCGGGCAGCTCGAATCTACAAAGGTTATTTGGCAATCTTCGTTTGCTTATCAACGTCTGCAATACACATAGAGATTGTTTCAGAGTACTCAACTAGTGCATTCATCGCCGCGTACAAAAGGTTCACCGGTCGACGAGGTATTTGTGCCACGCTCAGAAGCGATTGTGGTACTAATTTTATTGGCGCTGATACGGAGCTGCGACGAATGTTTAACGCATTTTCAACTGAATTAAAAGAAATTTCAAATGTTCTTGCCAACGACGGTACATTGTGGAATTTTAATCCTCCAGCAGCTCCTCACATGGGAGGAAAATGGGAAGCTGCTGTTAAATCCACCAAGTTTCATCTTCGCAGAGTCATAGGCGAAACAAATCTAACTTATGAGGAATTAAACACCGTAATCATACAAATCGAAGCGATATTAAATTCTAGGCCACTATGCCCCCTAACTGAAGACGTCACTGATCTTAGCGCATTAACCCCAGGACACTTCCTTATAGGACAACCTCTTGCAGTAGTCCCAGAACCAAATTTATCTAGTGTACCGATGAGCCGTCTTAACCGCTGGCAACTGTTAAGGAGCATAGTTGATCAATTTTGGGAACGTTGGTCGTTAGAGTGTCTTCAACGATATCAAGCAATATCAAAATGGCATCACCCTTCCAATATAATAAAAGAAGGTTCTTTAGTGCTTATCGTAGATGAAAGATATCCACCAGGAAAATGGCCACTCGCCAGGGTAACCAAGCTTCATCCTGGAGCAGATAGATTAACAAGAGTCGTTTCAGTGTCAACTGCTTCCTCCACTTTCAAGCGACCAATAACGAAATTATGCATCTTACCCGTGGATCAAAACAGCAATTTGTTCAACAAATCTCTTGTTGAAGGCGGGCAGAATGTTGGGACGTCTCAATATTTGAAGGACGCGCGAAACAGCGAGACGAGCACTACCGCTCAATTGGTTCCCCCTTCCTAAAACCACCCCGATTGGACGATCGGAAAAAGCTGAGCTCTCTTATCTTAACGTGTTCAGTACCAGTTTTTAGCGTGCACGTGGAAGATCAAAAAAGGCCTTTCATCGGATTTCAAGGAAGCTCTCTATCGTTGATATATTTAGGATTTCCGAGGATTTACAACCAACTAATTGTGGAATTGAGACTGAATTGAACTGATATTAGCGAACAATTGATTGTATTGAGGTTGTGTTCGCAACACAAAGCTTATTCTTGCCGCAAGAGCAGATCTTGCAATTTCCATCGTAAGTGTGACCTCTCTAAATATTAACATCTTGCATAATTCGCCGTAAGAGCAGATTTCCAATGATTGTCACCGTAAGAGTGATTATAAAATATTACTCTATTCATGCCGTAAGAGCAGATCTTGCATCCATACCGAAAGAGTATGATTGATCAATCAATTAATTAAACCAACACAATTTATATTTTTATTTTCTAGTATTTTAGTTGATTATTTGTTAAAACCCTGCACGGTAACTCTCATAATTAAGTGATTTAATTACAGGAAATCATCATTAAATTTAATTCTTTTCTTTTTAAACTTTTCTTTTCATTATTATTGTTATTAATTCCTAATATATGGATTCAGAACTTAGATGTAAGAAAAACATTAAAAATAAATAATATTTATAGATTAAAACAAACAAAATTAGCCTACTCTTACTATCATGCAACAGACGCAATTTAAAGCCAAGCGATTGACAGAAATGTTAAAAGAATTCGGGATAAAACACCGACTGACCCCCGCGTACGCACCGCAGTGCAATCCGGTAGAACGAGCGAATCGAACGATCAAAACGATGATCGCCCAATACGTCCGGCAAAAACACCGTACTTGGTACGAATATCTGCCAGAACTCCAGTTCGCGTTTAATACCGCCGCCAGCGAGGCCACCGGGTATACGCCCGCGTTTCTAACACACGGACGAGAGATGAGACGATTGGACGAACCGCGCAATCAAGCCGTCAAACCGAACGAACGGAAGCGACAACTCGAGGAAGCGTACAAACTTGTCCGCGTACAACTCGCGCGAGCATTCCAGCGGCAAGAAAAATATTATAATCTCCGGCGGAGAGAGTGGCGACCGGCAATAGGCGATATTGTTTGGAAGCGCGACCGACCGTTATCTAACAAAGCCGCGGCGTTCAACGCCAAGCTCGCGCCGAAATTCGTTGGGCCGCTCGAAATACGTCGCGTAGTTTCGCCGGTGATCGTCGACTTGCGGAGCCCGCGCGGGAAGTGGTACCGACACGTACACGTCAAAAATCTGAAGATGAGGCCGGAGGATGAGGCAACAGGAGATGACGACCGGGAAATAAACAACGAGCGAGGACGACAACAAAGTAAAACCGAGGAAGCTCCGGAAACAGATCTTGCTCTCATTATCAGTCGAACCAGCCATGGAACGAGACATCCTAGCAGAGATCAACGCGATACTGTGCGAGGGATACGACCCGACCGCGCCGGCGATTGGAGACAAGTGGGTCCGCCTGTTCCGCGACTCGCCGGAAAAGCGCAAAGAGGATCTGCCGGACGAGACGAGGCCGGACATTACAACCAGCCGGCCAACGGTTCCTCGCGTCGGTACCTTGGTGCAACGGTCCGACGCAATAAATGCCAGGAAGAGGGCCTGACTCATGGAAACACCACCACCGCCTCCACCGCCCAAGCGCCGAACCGAGCCAGCCGCACCACCGAGGCCGACCCTGGAACCGCTGCGCGTTATGGGACCGATACCACCGCCACCGATACCCGTGGAAATGGAGCCGGGGATAATCCTGGACATCCCGCATTTCGCCGTGCATGTGGCCCGGCAGTATAAGCCCCGGTTGAGGAACCGCCGGTGGCATCTGCGTTTTGACGCCGCCGGCCGCTTGCGATCGTGCAAAGAGAAATCCCAGCGGCCGTGATGTGCATCGAATACATGCACCAGACTAAGAAGGGGGGCGATGTAACGATGCCCCCGGAATAAGCATCGTTTCCGGAGAAGAACGGCCGAGACGACCATCCTCTCGGACAGGAAAGAGAGCGCGGGGGCTCCCGAAGAAACCGATCATTGGTGCGAGATATGTGAATTATAACGAGTACCATGTAACGCGCAAAGTCCCGCGGAACGAACGTACCCGAGCGGCCCCGAGCTCATCCGATTGAGCGCGACGCGCACGGTACCGCGGAATACCGCAGCCGGCGCCACGTACCAGGATACCCCCGGACGTCGCCTTTTTCCAGATAAAAAGGCGAACTCGGAAAAGTCGCGCACCGTTATCATTCCGTTCGCCTCACAGCGAACATCCGGACCGACCGACTCCTGGAGCAAGCAGAACAACAGGGTGGAGCGAACTCCGTCTCGGTCAGGAACTCCTGACGCTTGCACCGCATAGGAATCTTCCTAACAGCCGAACGCAAGTCTAGACTAGTAAGACCGGCTCGTGGGGTGAAGCGCACTTCGCCTCCTTCGAGTGATCTCGATCCCGGATCTGCAGTCGGTTTGCCAAGGCGAAATATCCTTTCGCACCGTTGCACAAACCCGGGATGGAGAGCTCTCCGCCTCGGCCGAGTACTCTCGGCTACTGCAACACCAAACAGGTGCTCCATCCTCCCCGCTATCCGAACACCGCATTTGCGTCGCGATCTAAGAGTTAGCTCGATCACCGCGTCTCGCGCCGCGTGCATCGATCAGACCCAGCCCAGGCCCGCGACTCGGGGAAATATTCGCGTCGCTAGCCACGCGATCCGTTAGGGCGTTGTCTAGGCGGATGCCGAAAACTTGTAACGGCCCGCCCGTCATAGATCCGCGTATCGATTACCGCCGTACCGATCCAGCGCATACACGCGCCAATTACCGCGTTATCGTAAACGTTCTGCTAGATTCGTGTTTGTCCGGCGACGTCTCAACCACGCGTTCGTCACAGTTGGCTTATTGTACATTATTTTATTAATTAAATAAATCTTCGATTAATTGTTACACACCACGTCTCGTGCATTTTCGGACCTATCTATTCTCTCGCGAATCCTGTCCGCCCGGCGAGCACGTCCGGGCACTCCGGCTTGCACGATATTCGCGGCCACAAATTACGGTCGTTTCACCTTTTCATTCGAGATAAAATACTATAAATTTTCTGAAATAAAATATAAATTTTTAAGTACAATGCGGAAAATATTACGTTAAAAATAATTTTTTTTTAAAAAATAAAGCAAAGTTATCGAAAGTTTGCCAATAATACATAATCATTTTTATTCGAGCAGAATTCTAAAGCGGTTATACATATAAGCAGAATCATTCGAGAATGCGGAAATTTGTCTTCAATGTCAATGCGTAAAATAGAGAAAAATTAAAATCACAAAGGAAATAAGATTTAATGCAGCGTAAAAAACAGCCATAAGTCATAGAAGTAGTAGTAACGAATGTAATAATTATTTTTGGTAAAACAAGAAAACGTACAAAGAGAAACTTTATTACATTTACAAAATCGTTATTGAATTAAGGGTACATAATAATGTTAAGAAAAGTGCGAAATATTTTAATATTTTATTCTTTAATGTTATATTCGAAGACTAATCTTACTTAGATTATTCGTTTTTGATTTATTGCGTTTCTTGTTCCCGGTTTGTGTTTTTGTATGTCGGCGAGTCCATTCCGGTTTTTCCCTGTTAATACTACCGTTTTCTCCATTCACGACAAACGTTTTACTTTCAAAAACCTCACCACCGTTGGACCTGTAAAGTTGCCTCCTGGTCTTAGTATGCTGCAACTGACGTCTCCGTTTTCGCTCGTATTCGGATCTCGCCCTCCATGTCTTGCTGACACTGGAAATAATCCCAAGAGTTTTGTTATCCAACAATGCAAATATCATACCAGCAACTTCGACGGGCAAACGTTTAATCATATCCAGCATATTTTCGATGCCGTCGACGTATGTCATAATCCAGCTGAAAGCTTCCATCGCGTTTGACCTCTCAGAGTGACTGGTCGAGAAAGAATGCCAGAGAGACTCCAGACCTCGGTTGATATAGGTGGTGCGATAGGAATAGCTTCCCGTAATTGGTTAAGAAATAACGCGCTCCGATTGGCTGTATGTTCGACTGTTCGTCGTGTCCTTTGGCTGCTTGTATAACTGCATATTGGTCGCGATAAGTGCATCTGTAATTCTTTGGTGTTCTCATTGGTTGTTTCTTCCTGTTGACCAGTTTTGGAATACTTGTTACTAAGATTAATTATTTTCTGTGATATACCCTTCTTCTAAATGACGCGATCAATTTAATTAATATGCCAAAGTTTGTTTTGTGTAAGTTGTAACGCGGTAATTTTATCGGAGGAAAGCTCGCCGGGAACCAAGGTACGACTAAGAAGTGAAACGTGATTAAACGTGGAAAAACATAAATGATACTTTATTATAAACTATAAGATCAATGGCACCACAAAAATAAACCTATAATACAAAAGAAATCTAATGCTAAAATAACGCAGAAAGTAACAGAAATATTCTAGCTGCTTGGTGGAACGGTACACGACCAGCCTCGAAATCTCGGATCGATCGGTGTTACGCTCTGAGGGTGGCGGTGTACGGCCGCGAGCAGTCTTTGCGCTGTTCCAGGGTGGGCCCCGCGTCCGGGGGAGGGGGGGGAAGTCACGCGGTCGGGAGGCGGCGGCGCAACGGGTGGTGCAAGCCCTCTGAGCTGTATCGTTTTGAGCGGAGCGGCGTGCTCGCGGGTCGGCGACGTGGTGTGTAATAAACTCCCCGAGTCGTGTCGTTCGGTCGGGAATACGCGGTCGCGAGTCGACGGCACGATGTACAAGATAGGCCGCTCAGGCCGTGACGGTCGGACAGGTTACGCGGTCGCGAGTCGGCATTATGAATACACAAGATGGGCCACTCAGGCCACGACGATCGGACAGGTTTCGCGGTCGCGAGTCGGCGGCGCCGGTTACATAGTAGGCCGTTCGGGCCGTGGCGGTCGTACAATTTCCGCGGCGCGTGAGTTCGCGGCGCAAAGTCCAGGAAGATTGTTCGGACTGTGGCGAGGGAGAGCCGCGAGCGTCCGGACGGAAAACGGCTCAAGGGCGCCTGAGTCCTGGGGAAGGATAGCGGTGACAAAGGCCGGGTGAGCCCGGTCGAGGACAGGCTCGGGAGCGCCCGAGTCCTGGAGGCAGCGGTATCGAAGGCCGGGTGAGCCCGGTCGAGGACAGGCTCGGGAGCGCCCGAGTCCTGGAGGTAGCGGTATCGAAGTGTTACGACCCCACAACACATAGTTAATAAAACACACTACACCTAAAAAATTTTTCGCCTTTTTACTTGTATGACATTATTAATCTATTTTAGATCTATAAGAATTAATCTACTTAGACGCATGTGCGTCATTATACCACTTCGTAAACACATTATATAAGAATAGCATATTGCGTAATCATATTGCGTACCACATGGATCTGCGTCATTGCCTACGTCATCACTCCCACGCAACAGCCAGCAGAGCAGACGCGTCATCGCCCCATTAACAGTCAGCGACGGCGCACGCATCATCCCCACCTGCGTCATCGCCCCATCAACGGCCAGCGGCGGCGCGCGCATCACCCCCACCGTCAGCCAACGACGATAAAGGGGATCAAACCGAAGAAGGTCCATGCACGAGCTAGAGAGCTCACTTCGTACCCAGTTCTAAGTCGAGTCACATCTCTCTTAGGAGAGTCCATTCCGCGTGCGGGTCCTTTACTATTTTCTTCTAGTTCGTACTTATATCTTAAACTTTATTCTTGTATAACCAACATTATTGTAACGTAACTTTAGAATATATACTTATTATTAATTCTATATCGTGTGCATAGATTCAGTGATACCTTACCTTACCCTAATCCAACAGTTTCACTATTTGCTATAATTATTAACCTGTGTGATTGAAGATTGATTTCGGTGCAGCCGCACTGCACGTCTTTGAGATTCAGTCTAGCAGGTATTCCTGAGTTAGAAGTGGTGCAGACGCACTGCACGCTTTCTGCCTGGAATCTTTACTTAACTTAACCATATTCCGTGAAACTACCCATGACAAACTCTAAATCACGACGCGGCGGCCGTAAATATCAAATACGTAAAATCACCGCATATTATCACGCGCTAAATCGACACTCTCGTGGAACTTCAATCTATCATCTGAAGCCAATCACCTACGTCATAAAGAGGCCTTCTTTGAACGACATCCCGAAGGACGACCCACGCAGGAGAGCCTACGAAAACCCACCTCAGAAGGAAGTCAAGGACTGCGATGCTGAATTCATAGAAACGCAGAGGAAGCAATCAAAAGCAGCACAGATGAGATGCCGAGATTGGGTAAGTACCTGCCAACCTCATTTGTAATGTGCGTCTTAAACGGAAATGTGCCCGCCGAGTCAGGCTAATTACTGTAGAGTCAACGAAAGAAACTACGCGTTATTAAATCTAACTGCTACTAGATCAGAGTGGATAGCAAACGCTTGCTGTGTCCATAAAATATACCGACGACATCGCGAAACTCGTGAGTTATATTGTCTCGGTTGTGCACCCTTAATAGACTCTTTCAAATCCAACTTTGTGCACGTTGTCGATCATTACCTGTATTTCGGAAACGCTCCTAATACATTAAAGTGTCGCGAGTGTAGAATAAAATTAGAGCTGTCGGAAGCTTACAGAAATTGTGGCATTTGCCCCTTAGTTCATCGCGATTTTGTACGTTATCTTGAATTGAGCGGAGATACAGTATATTTGTTAGGAGAACCAGTAGAAATATTCATCGATCATATAGGAAGCAAATTTTAGTAAAAGAACGTAAATGTGCCCAAATCGACCCCGTCCGCGAATGCCCATTAACACAGCTCCTTTGGGATTAACCAGAGCAGTTATCAATTGGTTGCTCCAAGCTAGGTGCGAGATCAGATACCGTCACTTCGAACAAAAGGTTACGCGTCTCCCCTTTTGCCGTAGATGCATGCTTAATTCCGGATACCCGACTTCAGAATTTGACTACGTACCATCTCATCGCATTCTTATCGGAATACGTAGTGGAGAATATGAATGTAGCAATTGTGGTGTTTTAATAGCAGATTCGAATAGTATCCGACATTGCCCCTTGTGTACAGAAACGATAGATCGTTTTCTAGATTATCTCGACGAAAATCTGGAAGATTACCATATTTAGATAGTGAACCGACTATAATCACTATTGTATACCGGAGATTACCAGTGCCAGATGCCTCATAAATTGTAAAATTAATATTTCATGGTCCGAGCGAATAAAAGAACCCCTTGATCGGAAGCCGCAACACGCTGAACTTTCTTGATCCCATAAATGCCTAAGACCCGCGGTTCGAAATTGTTTTGAAACATCCGCAATCGCCGGGACGTAACAGAAGGCCGGGTGAGCCCGGTCGAGGACAGGCTCGGGAGCGCCCGAGTCCTGGAGGTAGCGGTATCGAAGCCGGGTGAGCCCGGTCGAGAAAGTCTTGGGAGCGCCCAAGACCTGGAGGGTCGGATGCTGGAGTGTTCTCTAGCGAGGAAAAGGTGCCTCGTCTGCGTACGAGGCAGCTTATATACCCGTGGGCCCGAGAGTGGGGGACCTCCCACTCCCGAGCGGTCGGTGGCGGTGCGCGGTGTGGGCGGTTGGGCGGCCCATGTCACGCGGTGATCCGCGCTACACGCCGCGGGCGGCTGGTCGGCCCGCGTAATTAACGATTAAGATGGTCGGTGTCCGCGCGATAATTCCGGGCGATCGGTGTTAGTCGCGGCGCGGGGTCTGATGTTCTTAGCTTTTAGTGGCCTAGGGCCACAAAGTTAACTACACGTGGTAGAAATTTATTTTGCACAACGTACCTTTTCATTCGAGATAGAATACTAGAAATTTTCTGAAATAAAAAATAAGTTTTTAAGTACATTGCGGAAAATATTACGTTAAAAATAATTTTTTTTGAAAAATAAAGCCAAGTTATCGAAAGTTTGCCAATAATACATAATCATTTTTATTCGAGCAAAATTCTAAAGCGGTTATACATATAAGCAGAATCATTCGAGAATGCGAAAAATTGTCTTCAATGTCAATGCGTAAAATAAAGAGAAATTAAAATCACAATGGAAATAAGATTTAATGCAGCGTAAAAAACAGCCATAAGTCATAGAAGTAGTAGTAACGAATGTAATAATTATTTTTGGTAAAACAAGAAAACGTACAAAGAGAAACTTTATTACATTTACAAGATCGTTATTAAATTAAGGGTACATAATAATGTTAAGAAAAGTGCGAAATATTTTAATATTTTATTCTTTAATGTTATATTCGAAGACTAATCTTACTTAGATTATTCGTTTTTGATTTATTGCGTTTCTTGTTCCCGGTTTGTGTTTTTGTATGTCGGCGAGTCCATTCCGGTTTTTCCCTGCTAACACTACCGTTTTGTTCATTCACGACAAACGTTTTACTTTCAAAAACCTCACCACCGTTGGACCTGTAAAGTTGCCTCCTGGTCTTAGTAAGCTGCAACTGACGTCTCCGTTTTTGCTCGTATTCGGATCTCGCCCTCCATGTCTTGCTGACACTGGAAATAATCCTGTTAAGATGCGATAACTAAAATAAAATATTACAAATATTAAATTACACTAAATGACACACGCCGTTCCTGAGAAGAATCGTGCGTCAATAAGCTTTGTCAGTTCCCCTTAAGTTCACGGAAAGAACAATAGATTTGCGCACGACTTGTGCACACGATTTTGCACACGAGCTCAAGAGTGGGCACCCGCGCATTACTGACGCCCCGAGAGAACATTCATTCTCATCCGTACTCTCCCTGTAATAACTTAGTGAGAATCAGAGTAGTAAAATAAATAGAGTTATCTTTTAATTCTCCTTGTCCTTACTTGAAAATATACACAAACCTAACAATTGGCGACAAGGATGGGATTATGTGCTAATTACAAATCCTAGAAAAAGTTTGAAGAACGAACATTCTAATCAAGCAATTGTTTACACATACAAGTGATTACACACAAAGTGGTGAATCGTTAAGATGTCGAAGACGTTGGATTCAAAAGAAGGAGTGTTACGCCCAGCCTCCCCGGCGGTACCGGGAAGTTCAAGGACACCGGCGGTACAAGCCGGAGTAGTCCCCAATTCTCTAACCATTGAAGCTTTTGACCCGGAAAAGACATCGTGGTGTCGATGGCTACAACGACTACAAGGGGCCTTCTTGATTTTTAATATTCGCGAGGACGGGAGAGTACCATACCTCTTACATTATGTGGGGTCCTCGGCTTTTGATATTCTCTGCGATCGTTTGGATCCAGAGGATCCTTTTCAACAACGGTTCGAAAGATTGACAAGTCTTTTAGAAAATTTTTACGAGCCTCCGCCTTTGGAAATAGCGGAGAATTTCCGTTTTTATCAACGCCGCCAGGAAAACGGAGAAAATGTGCAGCAGTTTGCATCCGCGCTGCACAAATTAAGTATACATTGCAAATTTGGAGATTATCTGAAAACGGCATTAAGAAATCAACTGGTGTTCGGATTGGCCAGCAAGAAAATTCAAACCCGACTATTGGAAAAAAAGGACTTAACATACGAAGAAGCCCTCAAGGTGGCCACCACCATGGAATTATCTGAAAAAAAATCATCTTCGCTCCAAGTGGCACATACGGGGGCGCCTGTTCAGGTGGATACTGTGTTGACAGGAAAAAGGAACCTGCGGCGTCAGCAGACTTCGTTCACTAAGGCAACACATAAGGGGAAACCAACCCAGGGACGTACCAATAATTTTAATTCTAGTCCTACTGCGCGTTTTCAAACTTTTAATTTGCGTGCGCCGACAGGTAATTTTAAAATTAAGAGGGAACCTCTCTCTAAAACCGTTACATGTTACAGATGCGGCAAAGGCCACTTGGCCTCACAATGCGATTTGGATAGGAATATTAAATGTTCGGGTTGTGGCGAAAAAGGGCATTTGAGAAAGGTGTGCTTCAAATCCAGAGAGCAGGCAAATCAACTGGAGGATATTTTACATTTAGAACATCCCCAATTTCGAGACAAATTTTTCTGCGCATTGGAAATTAACAACAAACCTGTCAGCTTTGAAGTGGATAGCGGTTCGGCCGTCACTATCATGAATAAAAACGATGCGAGTCGTTTGTTTCCAGGTTCGATCATAAATCATACCGATCTGAATTTACTTGCGTTTTGTAAAACTATTATTAAGGTAGTAGGATATATTACCGTTAAAGTTAAACACACAAATACGTTGCGCGTACTAAACATTTATTTAACTAATATTAAAAGAAAACCGTTATTAGGCAGGGAGTGGATTCGCCAACTATTCAGTTGTGTAGATTTTCCAAAGATTTTATCTTGTGATGCAATGGATAATATTACAACTGGCAGTTCCCAAAACTTGAACTTACAAAATATTTTACATAAATTCCAGGAAGTTCGTTTAATGACTGGTCAAAAAATTGCGGGAGTACAAGCTAAATTACATTTAATTCCGAATCCAAAACCAGTATTCTTAAAAGCTCGATCCGTGCCATTCAAAATTAAAGAACTTCTTGAGAAAGAACTAGATGAGTTACTCCAAGCAGGGGTGCTGGAGAAAACTGAAACTTCGGAATGGGCTACACCTATTGTGCCGATCTTAAAACCCAACGGCCGTTTACGTATATGCGGCGATTATAAAGCTACATTAAATACACAACTGAAAGTGGATGAACACCCCCTTCCTAACATTAATGAAATTTTTACCCGATTAGCGGGTGGTTCCAAATTTTCAAAAATTGACTTACGTCAGGCCTATCTACAATTAGAAGTAGATGCCGAAAGTAGTAAATTGCTTACACTTAACACACATAAAGGCCTATACAAAGTAAACCGTTTAATGTACGGAATCGCTTCGGCCCCGGCTATATGGCAAAGAACTATCGAAAATATATTACAAGACATTCCTGGTACCGCGGTTTTTCTAGATGATATCGTAATTACAGGCGAAAACGAACAAGTACACTTACAAAGACTACAATCTGTTATGCAAAAATTACATTCACACAACATAAGAATTAATATGGATAAATCCAAATTTTTAATGGATGAAATTCAGTATTGCGGATTTACTTTGCGAAAAGAAGGTATAATTAAACAAAAATCAAAAATGGAAGCTATTAAAGACATGCCGCATCCTAGAAACCCCCAGGAACTTAGGGCTTTTCTTGGAATGATTAATTATTACGATAGATTTATCCCAAATTTAAGTACAATTCTTTATCCATTAAATACCTTGCTTCATTTAAATTCAAAATTTGCATGGACAAATAAGCAAGAACAGGCATTTCTCCAAGCTAAAAAGGCATTTTTAAGCAATAAAATTCTGGCACATTACAATCCAAAACTCCCTTTAATACTAGCCACAGATGCCAGTCCGTACGGCGTTGGAGCAGTTCTATCTCAGTTGCACCCGGATGGAACCGAAAAAGTAATACAATACGCCTCGCAAACTCTCACCAAAACACAACAAAACTATTCACAAATTGATAAAGAAGCTTACAGCATAATTTTTGGTATTAAAAAGTTCCATCAATACTTATTCGGAAATCACTTTACATTACTTACAGATCACAAGCCCCTAATACAAATTTTTGCCCCGAATAAAAGTTTACCTGTATACAGTGCAATGAGAATGCAACATTACGCAATTTTCTTACAAGGATTCCAATACAAAATTAAATACAGAAAATCAACTGAACATAGCAATGCGGATTGCCTCTCAAGATTACCGGTATCTAATAATAATACAATCATGGATGTGGTAGAAGCATATCAATTAGAAGAATTACAAGATTTTCCAATCAATGCATCATTAATTGAAAAAGAAACAAAACGCGATCCTGAATTAATACATTTAGTACATGCCTTGCAATCCGGAAAACAAGTACAAAATAAAGAGAGATTTAATCTAAATCAAGAAGAATTTACAATTCAAAATAATATACTTTTAGAGGCTTTCGCGTTGTTATACCAAAATCACTACAATCAAAAATTCTAAATCAATTACACACCGGACATTTTGGTATAAATAAAATGAAAGCTATTGCCCGTAGTTTTTGTTGGTGGTCCGGTATTGATACAGATATACAAAAATTAGTTTACAACTGTGCTGCCTGTAATGCAACAAGAAATAATCCACCAAAAATTAAAAAACATATATGGGAACCAGCATCTGCTCCAATGCACCGAATACATGCGGACTTTGCGGGACCATTCTTAGGAAAATGGTTCTTAGTAATTATAGATGCATATTCAAAATGGCCAGAAGTTAAAATAATGAAAAATATTACAGCAAAATCTACAATTACAGAATTCAAAAATTTCTTTGCATCTTTTGGTTTTCCAAAAATTATAGTTACAGATAATGGCACAAATTTTGTATCTGAGGAATTTCAAAGATTTCTCAAACTTCATGGCATTACACATAAACGCACTTCACCATACAATCCCGCTACTAATGGTCAAGCCGAGCGTTTTATTCAAACTCTCAAAAATGCGTTAAAGCGAGCAAATGCTACTGAAACAAATGTAAACTCTAATTTAGAAAAATTTTTGTTACATTATCGAGCGGCTCCTCACGCGAGCACAAATGTATCTCCGGCGGAATTATTTTTAGGTCATAAAATTCGCACTAAATTAGATTTAATCTTTCCTTCACAAAAGGAAGAGGCTACGGCAAACTCTGCGATAAAAGTTAAGCAATTACGATTAGGCCAGCGAGTAGCGTGTAGAAATTATATAGGAAATGTTAAATGGAAATACGGATACGTTAAGAAAGTGATTGGTAAACTACACTATGAAATTACGCTTGATGATGATCGAATTTGGAAACGTCATATTAACCAACTGCGCGCTATCGGAACTTATACACCGGCATCCGATGGTCATGAAAGCTACGGACCCGTCGAAGATATTTTACAAGATCATAATCCCCCTATTCTTTATAATTCTCCAAAAAGTTTCTAAAGATCCCCTACAAAACCCCCTTCGCCACACCGCCCAGAACAAATTGTAAAAAGTCCACAAATTACACCGGATATACGACGATCCTCTAGAAAACGGCAGCCGCCTTCTCGTTTCGGTGAAACATTACAATATTGATTTTTTTTTTACAAGGGAAGGTGTTAGGATGCGATAACTAAAATAAAATATTACAAATATTAAATTACACTAAATGACACACGCCGTTCCTGAGAAGAATCGTGCGTCAATAAGCTTTGTCAGCTCCCCTTAAGTTCACGGAAAGAACAATAGATTTGCGCACGACTTGTGCACACGATTTTGCACACGAGCTCAAGAGTGGGCACCCGCGCATTACTGACGCCCCGAGAGAACATTCATTCTCATCCGTACTCTCCCTGTAATAACTTAGTGAGAATCAGAGTAGTAAAATAAATAGAGTTATCTTTTAATTCTCCTTATCCTTACTTGAAAATATACACAAACCTAACAAATCCCAAGAGTTTTGTTATCCAACAACGCAAATATCATACCAGCAACTTCGACGGGCAAACGTTTAATCATATCCAGCATATTTTTGATGCCGTCGACGTATGTCATAATCCAGGTGAAAGCTTCCATCGCGTTTGACCTCTCAGAGTGACTGGTCGAGAAAGAATGCCAGAGAGACTCCAGACCTCGGTTGATATAGGTGGTGCGATAGGAATAGCTTCCCGTAATTGGTTAAGAAATAACGCGCTCTGATTGGCTGTATGTTCGACTGTTCGTCGTGTCCTTTGGCTGCTTGTATAACTGCATATTGGTCGCGATAAGTGCATCTGTAATTCTTTGGTGTTCTCATTGGTTGTTTCTTCCTGTTGACCAGTTTTGGAATACTTGTTACTAAGATTAATTATTTTCTGTGATATACCCTTCTTCTAAATGACGCGATCAATTTAATTAATATGCCAAAGTTTGTTTTGTGTAAGTTAACTACACGTGGTAGAAATTTATTTTGCACAACGTACCTTTTCATTCGAGATAGGATACTAGAAATTTTCTGAAATAAAATATAAGTTTTTAAGTACATTACGGAAAATATTACGTTAAAAATAATTTTTTTTGAAAAATAAAGCAAAGTTATCGAAAGTTTGCCAATAATACATAATCATTTTCATTCGAGCAGAATTCTAAAGCGGTTATACATGTTGAACTTTATTCTTTCCTTTTGTTCTTTTTGTTCGCCGAAGGAACAAAATGGAGGAGTGGTTCGACAAGAAAGAAATCAAAATCAGATCGCGAGTTTAATGCAGACAACTTTACTTTAAAGACGAATTTAACTCACACGAGTATACAAAGAACAATTGCGGTAATCGAGATGTGCTCGGTCGGACAGTCGCTTCTCGAGAGAGAGATACTGCGTGTTAGCCGAATCGTTTCGACACTCGCGCATTCGCAACGGCGCTTCCAGAACCTTCTGGAATGTTCCACATGTTTACACACACACTCACATTCTCACGCTCATACAGAAGTACAAATTCTTATTATGAAGCTCGGTAACTTACTCCTCAACACTTTCCCAGTTTACCGAGTTTCATATCACAAATATTTAATTCATGTTTTAACGTATGAAATCTATCTCGTGGCAATGCCTTTGTACATATATCAGCCAACTGATATTCCGAAGGTACATATTTTATTTCAATACATTTTTCTGCCACCTTTTCTCGAACAAAATGAAATCTTATATCTATGTGTTTTGTCCGTTTATGAAATTCAGGGTTATTAATTAATCTTATTGTACTCTGATTGTCGACATATAAAGTGGTCGGAATTTGCGTATCACAATCTAAATCCTTCAATAATTGACGAAGCCATACAGCTTCTCTTGACGCTGCCGAAGCTGCGACATATTCTGACTCTGTTGTGCTTAATGTGACCAGCTTTTGCCTTTGTGAGGACCAGCTCACTGGTGCACTACAAATATTAAAAATATAACCCGTTGTCGACCTTCGCGTATCAATATCTCCAGCAAAGTCCGCGTCTGAATATCCACTTAACTCGTCTGACTTACCTGAACTTCATAAAGTAGACCATGATCCATTGTACCAACCAAATACTTAAAGATTCGCTTTATTGCACTCCAATGACTACGCGTATGTTTGTCTGTATATCTACTTACTACATTTACCGAATACGCTATATCCGGTCGCGATACGAGCGCCAAAAACATCAGAGAGCCTACAGCCTCTCTGTAAGGAACTTTTTCTGATTCTTCTTCACTTGAATCATTAATAAACAATATTGCATTAGGATCTGCCGGTATACATACATTTTTCGCGTTAACAAAATTAAATTTTTCTAGTAAACGTCGCACGTACAAACTTTGGTGAATAAACATTTGTTTATTTATTCTATCGCGCTCGATTTGCATTCCTATAAACGAATTCACGTCGGTAACAACTATTTCAAACGAACCTTTCAGTTTTCTTATTACCGCTTGTATTGCCGTTTCCGACTCACTTATTATTAGACCATCGTCAACAAATAACGCAAAATAAACGACTTTATTTTCAACTATGCCCCGGTAAATACATTTGTCGGCATTACTTTCTTTAAATTTAAACATTTTTAGGAAATTATCGAATTTTTGATTCCAACAGCGCGGGAATTGTTTCAATCCGTACAGAGATTTATTTAGCTTACAGATCATTTTGTTTCCTGACGACTTCAGTCCCTCTGGTATTTGCATGTGTATGGTTTCCTCAAATTCTCCATACAGGAAGGCAGTTCTTACATCAAACTGCTTTATCTCCAGATCTCGTTGCGTCGCCAGCGCCAGAAGTACTCTCAAGGAGTCGTACCTGGTCACAGGTGCAAATGTCTCCTTATAATCTGTTCCAAACTGTTGTTGGAATCCTCTGGCACATAACCTGGCCTTGTGCCGTATTATTCGTCCTGCTGAATCTTGAATAACTCTAAAAACCCACTTAGAGTCAATTAGTCGCTGATTCAGCTGCCTCGGCACCAGCGTCCAAGTTTTATTTGTCTCGTGAGCTGCTAGCTCCTCCTCAATGGCCTTGGTCCATTTGTCCTTGTCAGGTCCTGCTACAGCTTCCTGAAATGTCTCAGGTACAGAATATTGAGCGTAATTTACTTCGTACCTTTTTGGAAGTTTTAATGAGGCACGATCTCTGAGACCCTTTTCTTCAGCAGGTTGTCTGGCTCTTATTGGCTGCTCCGGCTCGACTCTGGCTCTGACTTCCCCATCAGAGTCAGGTTCACTCACACTGTCGAGATCTTCCCCTTCGCTATTGTCTTGTTCGTCTGCTTCTTTTTCATCAGGTTTCTGAGGCCACGCTTCGACATTGACAACTCCTTGTTGGTCGATTTGACTGGTATTGGTGTCTTCATTGAAAACCACGTCTCTCGACACAGTAACTTTGTTTGTAATAGGGTCCCACAATCTGTAATTTGTTGATTTAGCTTGGTAGCCTACTAGAATTAACTTCTTGGCTTTCTTGTCCATCTTTTTTCTAAACTGCTTGTCGATCCAGGCGTATGCTTCAGTTCCAAATACTTTTACATGTGATAGCTCAGGTTTCTTCTCATTCCAAGCCTCGAATGGTGTCACAGTCTTCTTCTTCTTTATCGCGGTGCGATTCAGCAAATACACTGCAGTGTTAATTGCTTCAGCCCAGAGTTTCTTTGGTAAGTCTTTGGCCTGCAACATTGTCCTTGCGCTTTCAACTATCGTTCGGTTTTCACGCTCAGCCTTTCCATTTTGTTGAGGCGAGTACGGTGCCGTATTTTCCAACTTGATGCCTCGTTTCTTGGCGTAATTTTGAAGTTCATTATTGACGTATTCTCTGCCGTTGTCCGCATGGAGAACTTTTATGCTGTGTCCGTATTTATTCTTTACTAGTCTATCAAACTCCTTCAGTTTCTCGCACACGTCCGATTTGTGCTTGATAAAGTACACTGTTCGGTAGTCCGTCGCCTCGTCGATGAACAGCAAATAGTATTTAGCCCCTCCTAGAAAATCTTCCGAAAAAGGACCACACACGTCAGTATGCACCATTTCTCCCGGTTTCCAGCACTTGCCGCCAATACTCGAGTTCTTGTTAAACTTTAGTCTGTGGGCTTTCCCGTATTGACAGGCCTCACAGAAGAAGTCTTTTTTGTTACTGTTACGACCCCACAACACATAGTTAATAAGACACACTACATCTAAGAAATTTTTCGCCTTTTTACTTGTATGTGTCACATCCTGCGACGACTAGGAGACGTTTTACTAACACAGGTGAAAACTTCACCACCGGCGAAAATTTTTCAAAATCATATTATTAAAAATAATTCTACTACACTAACTACACCGGCATTCATAAATTTCACTACTTGTAGTACAGTCACTCGACAAATCTTTTAAGAGACACAAGCGACATCTACAATAAGTCCACTTTAAGTCAAGTCCAGAGCCAGCCAATCATAACCTGACCCATTAAATTTACTCTAACTACACTCAATTACACATATAGACCTAAGAAACCGACATTTTGTGACAACTCCTACTAACAAATCTCATGAACAATTATTAAACTATTGAAAATAAACCTTATAACAATAATATATAAATAAAAATATATAGAAACATCTTCTTCTGTCTTACGGTAGCAACATACGTAAAAATAAAAGTTTCATAATAAGACATTTTTTTAATATCAATTGTTATAAACAATTAAAATTATATATAAAATATAAAAACTGTGATGGCTATCAATCTTGTTGTTAAAAATACAAAAACTTTTGTATATACCATTTTTTCGGTATCTATAATAGTTTCCGAGATATAAAAATTTCCTGAATTTGAATCTCTCAGTTCAACTTTTCTCTTGTGAAACTAAGGAACCACAAATCAAATAATATAAAAACAAAATAAAATATGAAACGATATAACTGATAGAAAAGAATTATATAGCTGTATTCATCTCTCTCTATAGAAACAGAATATATAAAAATAATTACACCATTATTAAATAATAATATATATATAACTTATGATAATACATAACTTTTGATAATAAACCATAAACAATATTAATTATAATTTTTTTTGAAAAGCTTATAAGACCCATAATAACTTTTATTATAACATTTTCTATCTAAAATCAAAAACCTAATTTATAAAAAAGATTAAAGGAAAAGTCACCCGTTATAAGGCAAAAGTCCCAGTAAGTGCCAATGTACATACATATATATATATGTGTAACAGTCATTACGAGGACCTCAAGTTTAACTCTTAATATTTTCAAAAAATAATAATCATAAAAATATGCGGATTAATTTAAATTAAACCTTGAACCTTTCTCTTTAAAACCATATACTAATAATAATTATTACTCACCTTGCACACCTAATTAATTTAAATAATACTCAGAGTCAATCGGTCCTCGAAGCATTTAAATATCCGAGTATATCGGACTTAGCCGCATGATCCATATATACTTTTGTACATATAAAAGACTTAGAGGCAAAAATGGTAAAGGCATAGGACTTAGCCGCGCGTACTCTTGTCTTTTCATCTATAAAAATTACTAAGTATGAATTGTAAAAGGGACTTAGCCGCACAGACCGTGCGATGGACTTAGCCGCGAGAGCTCTCTTATAGAACTTAGACTCCCGACCAACCAACATTAAATTAATAATTTAATAATTTCTAATTTTTGTTATATACGTTTTAAAGAGCCTTAAATAACTAATAATAAACCCTTATAAACCGTTTCTTAATCTGCCTTAGTTTTGGACTTATAAATTTTTAAAGTTACGCACTCATGTTCTCCTGATACATCAGCCGCATAAAATCCTTAATAATTATTAAACCATTAAAGATCAACCCACATCCTCTTAGATGTGAAGAACCCTATGATTTTCCGTCTAAAAAACTCATATAGACTTATACCTTTGTGGGCATTAATAGTATATTGTTATAAATAAATTAAAATTAATAACCATTAACACTCAAATTTTATAACGCTAAATCATACTTCTCTATGAACTATTAACGTATACTAAATATCTTTTCTTAATTCTTATTAGTTTAGCAGCTACGAATTTTAAACTTTTACTCTTACCCATACATACATACATTTCAACACACGTATAGAGAGAACTCCCTTTATTTGCAACATTTCAAGGACTTATAGTTATATTTGTATTAAGAATAAATAAATATTCAAATTAACTTTTATAGAAGTTATTCTTTATTAATTAATTATTAAATTTGTTATAAACAAATTAAACAAGTACAATATTTTCAAATTCCGTTCCGTACATCCTTCGGCATTTGCAAAATTACCCCAAATCCATATATTATACTTTCTTCTACTCCTCATAAATTCCGAGATATAGGAATTTTACAAACTCCGATAGTTTGAAGAACCGGAATACCTTTTACTGAAAAACAAGAGATACAAAAGCTAATGAAAAATCTTTTAAATTATAAAATATTAATAAACTATTAATATATTTATAAAGTAATTGAATAAAGGAATAAAAATGGTTCTATAAATAAACTTTCTTAATTAGTTAATTATCCAAATTGTTATAAACAAATAAAACACTATCCAATTATTCAAAATTCTGTTACGTGTATTTTGTCACATTTGAGCTCTCATTTAAAAAACTATTAAACATTTTCTTTCTAACTCTTTTAGTTCTCGAATTATGACCACTGTCCAAAATCAGAGACCGACACAAATGACACAAAATAGTAACACCAACATTTTCTAAACTAATGCTCCTAATAACCAACTACGAACGGAACAAAGACTCGTCGCTATAACGCACAACTGAGTAATTAAAAATCTTATATTAATAAACAAATTAATAAATTGTTATAAACAATTTCAAGTTAACAATTGACCTTCTTCAAATTTTATAATAGAAGTTAAAGACTATAATGAATCATTTATCCGTGCAAAATAACTTTTCTTAATTCCTATTAATTTAGCTTTTATGAATTTTTAAAACTTTTATCCTATATATATATAGATATACTAAAGCATACAATTTTTACCATCCTATTATTAGTTGATAAATAGCAACTCTGGTTTTATCCCTGCTATCCTGTAATAGAAACAATAACAGTAGAGAACAATTAACAAACTTAACAACTTCTAACAATTATAATAATTATTATTATTATATAAAATCTATATTATATATATAAAATAAGAAATGCTTTAATTAAATACTTGGAAAATATGTATAATGTAAGGAAACAACTCTTTTATATATAAAATAAAATATATAAATATCCTTTAGTTAACTAATGATTAAAATAGAAGAATTGTTTCTATCTAAACCAAGTATTAAAACCTAGTGCGGTAGAAAGTAGATTTTAACCAGCACTCTCACTGCCTTCAATACAGAAATAGACTCAAGGATATATCCTTGAGTCCCATAAAGAAAACAGCTTTTACATTCAATAATTTAAACTATAAAATATATATATATATATAATATTATGTTAATATTAGGAAAAAGGGAGAGATTTAAGACTGAATTTATTAATACTTTAAACATACTCTAAGACATTTCTTAGACAATTTATGTAAAGTATGTTTAAAGGCCATCAGATAAAATAATAGAAAAACAGAGCTTACTTGTGAGTCATAGTTCTGAGTCATGACAAAGCACTTTCTTGAACCAAGGCCAGCCTTTCAAGCCAATAGCAAAATTTGTTACCATATAAGGAACCAAGGTTGAACCTACGTGGACCAATCTGAAACTCTGTAACCAAATAAGGATTGTCAAGGTCGGAACTACTCCTTTCCATTGTTCTAAAATGGTATATAAACGATTCAGAAAACCACAAGCGCAGTTACAGTTACAGTTACAGTTACAGCAGTTAGAGCAATAGTTAGAGTACAGAACAGTCACAACTACTACCACGACTACTTTTACAACCTTTTTATCGCGCCCACTACTTCAGTTACTTCTACTATTATTCAACCCCTTTTACTTTAAACCTTCTCGCGCTACAACTTTATCGCTGTCAAGATATAAATAAAAATACGCATATTATAAATTCGTTAAACTATAAGACCAACTTTACTAATTATATTGAAATATTGTAAAAATTTGTGTTCAACAATAAATCTACTCTGGGAACAAATCATCAACTCTTCAACAGTGAATCATTAAGTGACCTTTATCTTGGAGTTTTAGCCTCCTTAACCGCAGAAGAACCCTTTAATTATTATTATTCATCATTACATGGTCGAACCAAGTCTCGAGACCACTTCGGACTTCAGGACGTCACATTACATTATCAATTGAATAGTTTTCTATTGAAGAACAAGATTCGTTATCAGATGAATTTCTCACCCAATTATTAAACTCTTGGCAATACTTTAATACATCAGAATCAAGAACATATTCTGATTTGTCATGGTATTCAGTTTTGTCAGTGTATTCTCTTTCGTTCTCAAAAGTATATTCAGTTTCGTGTATTTCAAGATCTTCAAGTGTAGCCAAATGTTTTTTTACTTTCTTATTTATTATTTGCCACTTAGCACGTCTTCTTAAAGACATTGCAATAAAATTAAATTAAATGTTAATTTGAATGCTTATTCAAAGCTATTTTACTTTGTTATTAATAATAAAGTGAATAAATAATCGAGTTTACTTTAGAAAGCCTAAAACTTTTTATAAACAGTTGAAATTTTAAAACAGTGATCTAATTTTAAGAAAAGCAGACCCTGGAAATAAACAGAATTAATAACATATTGCAAATAAACGTTATGTATTTTATAATAATAAATAGATTTAAATAATAAATTTCACAAGTTTTACTCAAATAGTTTTATAAAAAAGAGACAGTATATATTTGTGTAAAATAAATTTAAAAAAAAATACAGAATTTTATTTATTTTTATCATGAAAACATAATTATAATTCTATTTTTTTATTAAAAGCTCTGTAATAATTATTAAAAAATGACCAACTTCAAGCCAGATACTACTTTTTCTTCGAGATGAGATGAATGGAATATTTCGTTATATGTATATACTAAAAAAAAAAAATTCAATTTTTTCTTTGTCAGAAAAACTGAAATATGTTTTATAATTAAAAGCACTTCATTACTTACTTTTCAGCCTTAAATAAAATCCTCTTATATGCTGGTCTGTTATACTTTCGATCAACTTTGGGTAGAAGAAATTTTATAAAACGATCAGATCAAATCACGTGGATACGGTAACAAACGATACAAAAACAATTTGTCTCCTTCAACTTTTTGATGTACACAAATCGAAATGGTATTAACACTCTCAAAGTCTCAGTAACACGTATGTACATACACGACACAAACAAACTGCAATTAAATACAATTGTTGTCCATGTTCTCCCGGCCTTAGAAAACGTGACCGTACGTGTTACGTCTTGTTTAACGAAACATGCAGCACCGGCTGCACGTAATGCACAGTCTGGTTTTGCGCATGCGTGAATGTCGATACCATAGTAGCAAAATGCATTGGCGAAATATTGGCGAATAATGTAAATTCATTGTTACATATTGGGTATAAATCAATGCCCAACATTGGTCCGATATTACAGGGTGGACGCTTCGTAAAGCCAAGTAAACGTTACATTAAAAAATAAGTTATACATTCATAAACTTGTAATAATATTAAATTATTGAACAAAATTCGCTTATAATGCAAACGTTATAATGATTCGGACGTAAAGTTGGATGCACATTAACATTAGTTTTATGACCAATATTGATTTTATATTGAAAAAACATTGGCCAATGTATTTCCAAGGTAACCAATATATAGCAAATCTTAACCAATATGAAGCCAATATATTTTGCTACTAGGGGTAGCATCGTGCGGTGACGTCACCAGCTGCCCACGCGACCATTTTCAGCGTTTTACCCCTACCAGGGACGAAGATATTTACGAAAAAAAAAAAAAAATCTTTTTAATTTTAAGAACGTAGCAACCTGCGGTGACGTCAGCAGATGCCCACGTGACCACTTCGAGCGTTTTACGCCCACCAAAACGGAAATGTTGACAAAGAACGAAAAATTAAATTTTAAAAATCTGGCAACGTAGCATCGTGCGGTGACGTCAGCACATGCGTACGTGACCATTTTCAGCGTTTTACCTCCACCAGAAACAAAGATATTGACAAAAAACAAAAAAAAAATTTTTGATAATCAGGCAACGTATCATAGCGTGGTGACGTTAGCAGATGCCCACGTGACAATTTTCAGCGTTCTACTTTCACCAGAGTTTGAGATATTGACGAAAAACAAAAAAAAATTTCTTTTAATCTAACAACGTAGCATCGTGCGATGACGTTAGCAGATGCCCACGTGATCATTTTCAGCGTTCTACCACCACCAAGAGCAAAAATATTAACGAAAAACGAAAACACAATTTTTGAAAATTTAACAACGTAGCATCGTGCGGTGACGTCAGCAGATGCCCATGTGACTAGTTTCAACGTTTTACCATCATCAGGAGCAAAGATATAAACGAAAAACGAAAATACAATTTTTGAAGTTTTAACAACGTAGCATCGTGCGGTGACGTCAGCACATGTCCATGTAATTATTTTCAGCGTTCTACTTCCACCAAAAACAAAAATATTGACGAAAAACGAAAAAAAAATTTTTGAAAAATTGGCAACGTAGCATCGTGAAATGACGTCAGCAGATGCCTACGTAATCAATTTTAGCGTTTTACCCCCACCTGAAACAAAAATATTAACAAAAAACAAAAAAACAATTTTTAAAGTTTTAACAACGTAGCATCGTGCGGTCACGTCAGCAGATGCTCATGTGACTATTTTCAACGTTATATTTTCACCAGGAACAAAAATATTGACAAAAAACCAAAAAAAAATTTTTGAAGTCTTAACAACGTAGCATCGTTAAATGACGTCAGCAGATGCTTACGTGATTATTTTCAGCGTTCTACTTTCACCAAAGGCGAAGATATTGACAAAAAACAATAAAAAAATATTTGAAAATTTGACAACGTAACATCGTTAAATGACGTCAGCAGATGCCCACGTGACCATTTTTAGCGTTCTACTTCCACCAAAAGCAGAGATATTAACGAAAAACGAAAACACATTTTTTGAAGTTTTAACAACGTAGCATCGTGCGGTGACGTCAGCACATGCCCATGTAATTATTTTTAGCGTTCTACTTCCACCAAAAACAAAAATATTAACGAAAAACAAAAAAAAAATTTTTGAAGTCTTAACAACGTAGCACCGTGAGGTGACGTTAGCAGATGCCCACGTGACCATTTTTAGCGTTCTACCACCACCAAATGCAAAAATATTGACAAAAAACGAAAAAAAAATATTTGAAAATTTAACAACGTAGCATCGTTAAATGACGTCAGCAAATGCTTACGTGATTATTTTCAGCGTTCTACCCCCACCAAAGGCAAAGATATTGACAAAAAAACAATAAAAAAATATTTAAAAGTTTGGCAACGTAGCACCGTGAGGTGACGTCAGCAGATGCTCACGTGACCATTTTCAGCGTTCTACCCCCACCAGATGCAAAAATATTGACAAAAAACGAAAATAAATTTTTTAAAGTTTTAACAACGTAGCATCGTGCGGTGACGTCAGCACATGTCCATGTAATTATTTTCAGCGTTCTACTTCCACCAAAAACAAAAATATTGACGAAAAACAAAAAAAAATTTTTGAAAAATTGGCAACGTAGCATCATGAAATGACGTCAGCAGATGCCTACGTAATCAATTTTAGCGTTTTACCCCCACCTGAAACAAAAATATTAACAAAAAACAAAAAAACAATTTTTAAAGTTTTAACAACGTAGCATCGTGCGGTCACGTCAGCAGATGCCCATGAGACTATTTTCAACGTTATATTTTCACCAGGAACAAAAATATTGACAAAAAACGAAAAAAAAATATTTGAAAATTTAACAACGTAGCATCGTTAAATGACGTCAGCAAATGCTTACGTGATTATTTTCAGCGTTCTACCCCCACCAAAGGCAAAGATATTGACAAAAAAACAATAAAAAAATATTTAAAAGTTTGGCAACGTAGCACCGTGAGGTGACGTCAGCAGATGCCCACGTGACCATTTTCAGCGTTCTACCCCCACCAGATGCAAAAATATTGACAAAAAACGAAAAAAAAATATTTGAAAATTTAACAACGTAGCATCGTTAAATGACGTCAGCAGATGCTTACGTGATTATTTTTAGCGTTCTACCCTCACCAAAGGCAAAGATATTGACAAAAAACAATGAAAAAATATTTGAAATTTTGGCAACGTGGCACCGTGAAGTGACGTCAGCAGATGCCTACGTGACCATTTTCAGCGTTCCACCCCCACCAGATGCAAAAATATTGACAAAAAACAAAAATAAATTTTTTAAAGTTTTAACAACGTAGCATCGTGCGGTGACGTCAGCAGATGCCCATGTGACTAGTTTCAGCGTTCTACCACCACCAGGAGCAAAGATATTAACGAAAAACAAAAAAACAATTTTTGAAATTTTAACAGCGTAGCATCGTGCGGTGACGTCAGCACATGCCAATGTGATTATTTTCAGCGTTCTACTTCCACCAATATCAAAAATATTGACAAAAAACAAAAAAAAAAATTTGAAAATTTAACAACGTAACATCGTTAAATGACGTCAGCAGATGCCCACGTGACCATTTTCAGCGTTCTATCTCCACCAAAAGCAAAAATACTAACGAAAACGAAAAACATTTTTTGAAGTTTTAACAACGTAGCATCGTGCGGTGACGTCAGCACATGCCCATGTAATTATTTTTAGCGTTCTACTTCCACCAAAAACAAAAATATTAACGAAAAACAAAAAAAAAATTTTTGAAGTCTTAACAACGTAGCACCGTGAGGTGACGTTAGCAGATGCCCACGTGACCATTTTTAGCATTCTACCACCACCAGATGCAAAAATATTGTCAAAAAAACAAAAAAAAATATTTGAAAATTTAACAACGTAGCATCGTGCAGTGACGTCAGCACATGCCCATGTAATTATTTTTAGCGTTTTACCCCCACCTGAAGCAAAGATATTAACAAAAAACAAAAAAACAATTTTTGAAATTTTAACAACGTAGCATCGTGCGGTGACGTCAGCAGATGCTCATGTGACTATTTTCAGCGTTTTATTTTTACCAGGAACAAAAATATTGACAAAAAACAAAAAAAAAATTTTTGAAGTCTTAACAACGTAGCACCGTGAGGTGACGTTTGCAAATGCCCACGTGACCATTTTCAGCGTTCTACCACCACCAGAAACAAAGATATTAACGAAAAACGAAAATACAATTTTTGAAGTTTTAACAACATAGCATCGTGTGGTGACGTCAGCAGATGTTCACGTGACCATTTTTAGCGTTCTACTTTTACCAGGAACAAAAATAATGACAAAAAACGGAAATAAAATTTTTGAAAATTGGGCAACGTAGCATCGTGAAGTGACGTCAGCAGATGCTTACAAAATCATTTTCAACGTTCTACTTTTACCTGGAGCAAAGATATTAACGAAAAACGAAAAAACAAATTTTGAAGTTTTAACAACGTAGCATCGTGTGGTGACGTCAGCAGATGACCACGTGACCATTTTCAGCGTTCTACCACCACCAGAAGCAAAGATATTAACGAAAAACAAAAACACAATTTTTGAAGTTTTAACAACGTAGCGTTGTGCGGTGACGTCAGCAGATGCCCATGTGACTAGTTTCAGCGTTCTACCATCACCAGGAGCAAAGATATTAACGAAAAACAAAAAAACAATTTTTGAAATTTTAACAGCGTAGCATCGTGCGGTGACGTCAGCACATGCCAATGTGATTATTTTCAGCGTTCTACTTCCACCAATATCAAAAATATTGACAAAAAACAAAAAAAAAAAATTTGAAAATTTAACAACGTAACATCGTTAAATGACGTCAGCAGATGCCCACGTGACCATTTTCAGCGTTCTATCTCCACCAAAAGCAAAAATACTAACGAAAAACGAAAACACATTTTTTAAAGTTTTAACAACGTAGCATCGTGCGGTGACGTCAGCACATGCCGATGTAATTATTTTTAGCGTTCTACTTCCACCAAAAACAAAAATATTAACGAAAAACAAAAAAAAAATTTTTGAAGTCTTAACAACGTAGCACCGTGAGGTGACGTTAGCAGATGCCCACGTGACCATTTTTAGCATTCTACCACCACCAGATGCAAAAATATTGTCAAAAAAACAAAAAAAAATATTTGAAAATTTAACAACGTAGCATCGTGCGGTGACGTCAGCACATGCCCATGTAATTATTTTTAGCGTTTTACCCCCACCTGAAGCAAAGATATTAACAAAAAACAAAAAAACAATTTTTGAAATTTTAACAACGTAGCATCGTGCGGTGACGTCAGCAGATGCTCATGTGACTATTTTCAGCGTTCTACTTCCACAAAAAACAAAAATATTGTCAAAAATCAAAAATTTAATTTTTGAAAATTTAACAACGTAGCATTGTTAAATGACGTCAGCAAATGCTTACGTGATTATTTTCAGCGTTCTATGTGACGTCCTGAAGTCCGAAGTGGTCTCGAGACTTGGTTCGACCATGTAATGATGAATAATAATAATTAAAGGGTTCTTCTGCGGTTAAGGAGGCTAAAACTCCAAGATAAAGGTCACTTAATGATTCACTGTTGAAGAGTTGATGATTTGTTCCCAGAGTAGATTTATTGTTGAACACAAATTTTTACAATATTTCAATATAATTAGTAAAGTTGGTCTTACAGTTTAACGAATTTATAATATGCGTATTTTTATTTATATCTTGACAGCGATAAAGTTGTAGCGCGAGAAGGTTTAAAGTAAAAAAGGTTGAATAATAGTAGAAGTAACTGAAGTAGTGGGCGCGATAAAAAGGTTGTAAAAGTAGTCGTGGTAGTAGTTGTGACTGTTCTGTACTCTAACTCTAGCTGTAACTGCGCTTGTGGTTTTCTGA
The DNA here is from genome assembly GCF_019399895.1 of Cardiocondyla obscurior. Classification (NCBI taxonomy): domain Eukaryota; kingdom Metazoa; phylum Arthropoda; class Insecta; order Hymenoptera; family Formicidae; genus Cardiocondyla; species Cardiocondyla obscurior. The sequence continues at coordinate 66,965 of NC_091890.1, read as the reverse complement.
ATCGTTTATATACCATTTTAGAACAATGGAAAGGAGTAGTTCCGACCTTGACAATCCTTATTTGGTTACAGAATTTCAGATTGGTCCACGTAGGTTCAACCTTGGTTCCTTATATGGTAACGAATTTCGCTATTGGCTTGAAAAGCTGGCCTTGGTTCGAGAAAGTGTTTTGTCATGACTCAGAACTATGACTCACAAGTAAGCTCTGTTTTTCTATTATTTTATCTGATGGCCTTTAAACATACTTTACATAAATTGTCTAAGAAATGTCTTAGAGTATGTTTAAAGTATTAATAAATTCAGTCTTAATTCTCTCCCTTTTTTCCTAATATTAACATAATATTATATGTATATATATATTTTATAGTTTAAATTATTGAATGTAAAAGCTGTTTTCTTTATGGGACTCAAGGATATATCCTTGAGTCTATTTCTGTATTGAAGGCAGTGAGAGTGCTGGTTAAAATCTACTTTCTACCGCACTAGGTTTTAATACTTGGGTTAGATAGAAACAATTCTTCTATTTTAATCATTAATTAACTAAAGGATATTTATATATTTTATTTTATATATAAAAGAGTTGTTTCCTTACATTATACATATTTTCCAAGTATTTAATTAAAGCATTTCTTATTTTATATATATAATATAGATTTTATATAATAATAATAATTATTATAATTGTTAGAAGTTGTTAAGTTTGTTAATTGTTCTCTACTGTTATTGTTTCTATTACAGGATAGCAGGGATAAAACCAGAGTTGCTATTTATCAACTAATAATAGGATGGTAAGAATTGCATGCTTTAGTATATCTATATATATATATAGAATAAAAGTTTTTAAAAATTCATAAAAGCTAAATTAATAGGAATTAAGAAAAGTTATTTTGCAGGGATTAATGATTCATTATAGTCTTTAACTTCTATTATAAAATTTGAAGAAGGTCAATTGTTAACTTGAAATTGTTTATAACAATTTATTAATTTGTTTATTAATATAAGATTTTTAATTACTCGGTTGTGCGTTATAGCGACGAGTCTTTGTTCCGTTCGTAGTTGGTTATTAGGAGCATTAGTTTAGAAAATGTTGGTGTTACTATTTTGTGTCATTTGTGTCGGTCTCTGATTTTGAACAGTGGTCATAATTCGAAAACTAAAAGAGTTAGAAAGAAAATGTTTAATAGTTTTTTAAATGAGAGCTCAAATGTGACAAAATACACGTAACAGAATTTTTAATAATTGGATAGTGTTTTATTTGTTTATAACAATTTGGATAATTAACTAATTAAGAAAGTTTATTTATAGAGCCATTTTTATTCCTTTATTCAATTACTTTATAAATAAATTAATAGTTTATTAGTATTTTATAATTTAAAAGGTTTTTTTTATTAACTTTTGTATCTCTTGGTTTTTTCAGTAAAAGGTATTCCGGTTCTTCAAACTATCGGAGTTTGTAAAATTCCTATATCTCGGAATCTATGAGGAGTAGAAGAAAGTATAATATATGGATTTGGGGTAATTTTGCAAATGCCGAAGAATGTACGGAACAGAATTTGAAAATATTGTATTTGTTCAATTTGTTCATAACAAATTTAATAATTAATTAATAAAGAATAACTTCTATAAAAGTTAATTTGAATATTTATTTATTCCTAATACAAATATAACTATAAGTTTTTGAAATGTTGCAAATAAAGGGAGTTCTCTCTATACGTGTGTTGAAATGTATGTATGTATGGGTAAGAGTAAAAGTTTAAAAATTCGTAGCTGCTAAACTAATAAAAATTAAGGAAAAATATTTAGTATACGTTAATAGTTCATAGGGAAGTATGATTTAGCGTTATAAAATTTGAGTGTTAATGGTTATTAATTTTAATTTATTTATAACAATATACTATTAATGCCCACAAAGGTATAAGTCTATATGGGTTTTTTAGATGGAAAATCATAGGGCTCTTCACATCTAAGAGGATATGGCTTGATCTTTAATGGTTTAATAATTATTAAGGATTTTACCCGGCTGGTGTATCAGGAGAACATGAGTGTGTAACTTTAAAAATTTATAAGTCCAAAACTAAGGCAGATTAAGAAACGGTTTATAAGGGTTTATTATTAGTTATTTAAGGCTCTTTAAAACGTATATGACAAAAATTAAAAATTATTAAATTTTTAATTTTATGTTGGTTGATCGAGAGTCTAAGTTCTATAAGAGAGCTCGCGCGGCTAAGTCCATCTCGAAATTCATACTTAGTAATTTTTATAGATGAAAAGACAAGAGTACGCGCGGCTAAGTCCCATGCCTTTACCGATTCTGCGGCTAAGTCCATTGTTCAATAATTGTTATAAATAATGTTGTAATTAAAATTTTATACATAAAGATTCTGATGATTGTTCGACCTTCGAAAGTGAAAATCTTTTAAGAGATTTTCGCTTCCGAATGTCGAACAATCATCAAAAAATTACATAAGGCACTTTCAATTGTTTTGTTACAAAAAATTATTAATTTTATATGGTTTAATTCGTGGTTGCCTTATGATGGTTTAATAAGAGAGAAAGTTAATTTAGGAGAGAAAAGGTTGATCTAAGATTCAAATTCAGGAAATTTTTATATCTCGGAAACTATTACAGATACCGACAAAATGGTATATACAAAAGTTTTTGTATTTCTAACAACAAGATTGATAGCGATCACAGTTTTTATATTTTATATATAATTTTAATTGTTTATAACAATTGATATTAAAAAATGCCTTATTATGAAACTGTTATTTTTACATATGTTGCTACCGTAAGACAGAAGAACATGTTACTATATATTTCTTATTTATATATCATTGTTATAAGGTTTTATTTTCAATAGTTAATAATTGTTCATAAGATTTATTAGTAGGAGTTGTCACAAAATGTCGGTTTCTTGGGTCTATATGTGTAATTGAGTGTAGTTAGAGTAAATTTAATGGGTCAGGTTATGATTGGTTGGCTCTGGTCTTGACTTAAAGTGGACTTATTGTAGATGTCGCTTGTGTCTCTTAAAAGATTTGTCGAGTGACTGTACTACAAGTAGTGACAAGTGATGACTGTACTGCAAGTGGTGAAATCTATGAATGCCGGTGTAGTTAGTGTAGTAGAATTATTTTTAATAATATGATTTTGAAAAATTTTCGCCGGTGGTGAAGTTTTTACCGGATTAATAAAACGTCTCCTAGTCGTCGCAGGATGTGACAGCTGCGCTTCTCCTAAAGTAAGTGCTTTAATCTGTGGAAGTTCGTTTCTCTCAAATAATTTTTGTGAACCGGAATCTAAAGGGTTTCCCTTAGTGTCAGTGAAGTATGTGATGTTATCTTTTCGTAAGAAGAGTAAGTCACGGATTTCAATTATGTTGTTAGGTATGTCCTGAATATCTGTAACAACAGGTAAATTTCTATTTTCCTCTGTCTCACTTTCGCTATCACTTCCATCGTCGCTCTTTTTTTCCTTGTCGAGGTCCTCCTTTTGAATCTCAAGTTCTTCTATTTGTTCGTTTTCCTTTTTAATTATATTTTCTTTTAACTGTTCCATTCTTTCTTTCTTTGCTATTTGGCTTCGTGTTTGGCTTCGTGTTTGTATTCGATGCTCTTCTGGTGGATCGTGAATTAACGCTTTTTCCACAATTTCCTGTGACGATTCGTTTAATTCTTGTTCTGTAAATGGTATTGAATCATTTTTGCTTATTCCATTTTTATTTATTTCCTTTTCTATTTCTTCCTCATCAGATAAATATAATTTATAATCGTCGTCTTCTTCACTGTCATTATCAGATTCTTCTAGCATTTGCGCGATTAATTCTGCGTCCTTAGGATCATTCGGATTTAATTTTTTCATAGGTTTAATTATGTTGCATTGTTTTTCTTCCACCGGATTTCTTGATAATGCGTCTGCGTTTACATTCGTTTTTCCGGCTTTATATACTACATCGTAGTCATACTCGGCTAATTTTAATCGCCATCGTAATATGCGCATATTTGCATCTTGCGCATTTTTAAACCAAAGCAATGGTTTATGGTCCGTGACTAAAGTGAACTTTCGACCGTATAGGTATGGTCGGAAATGCTTCACACAATAGACTATCGCTAATGCCTCCTTCTCGTATGTGTCATATTTTACTTCATTCTCTGTCAATGTTCGTGATGCGTATGCCACAGGTTGATCTTTGTTTACCATTCCCTGTGACAAAATTCCTCCTACGGCTATTCCTGAGGCATCCGTGGTTAGTATAAATGGTTGTGAGAAATCTGGATATTGTAATACAGGCTCTTCACATAATTTTTGTTTTAGTGATTCGAATGCTTCTTCCTGACTTGGAGTCCATTCGAATGCTGTGTCATTTTTTAATAATGCGGTTAATGGTTTAGCTAATTTTGAGAAGCTTGGAATAAACCTCCGGTAGTATCCAGCCAAGCCTAAAAATTGTTTAATATTTTTAGGCGTTTTTGGTCGTGGAAATAATTTGACAGCCTCCAGTTTCTTCGGGTCTGGAGTTACGCCGTCTTTACTGATTACATGGCCGAGATAAGTTACCCTTGATTTTAAAAATTCACACTTATCTGGCTGTAATTTCAGGTTCGCTTCTCGTAACCGCTGTATTAATAAATTGAATTTCCTTTCATGTTCTTCTAATGTCTTTGCATATATGACTATGTCATCCATATACACAAATAATTCGCGCCCCTGCAATCCTGTTAGTACTAGATCCATTAACCTTTGAAAGGTTGCAGGCGCGTTTTTTAATCCGAAGGGCATTCTTTCGAATTCATAGTGCCCGAACGGAGTTGTGAAAGCCGTTTTATGGCTATCCTTTGGATCCATTTTTATCTGATGAAATCCGGAAGCTAGATCACAGACGGAGAAATATTTAGCACCGCCTAACTGATCCAGTATATCAACGATGTTAGGTAATGGGTAAGCGTCTCCAATTGTTTTTTCATTGAGGCTTCTGAAATCCAACACCATTCTCCATCGTTTATTTCCTTGTGAATCGTCTTTCTTTGGCACGATCCATATGGGTGTATTATACGGCGACTGTGAAGGTTTTACTATCCCTCCTTTCAATAGTTCGTCCACTTGTTTATTTATTTCCTCCTTATGTTTTTGTGGAAACCGATACTGCCGGGTGTTAATCGGTTGGTCATCCGTTGTGGGTATCTGATGCTGCAGTACCTGAGTGCAGGTCAGTTTTTCTCCGGGTATGTGAAATCTGTCTTGGCTCTTTTTAATGAGATCTGTTACATTTTTCTTTTCGTTAGCGCTTATATGCTCTAAACGCAATAATTCTATTTTTTCAGAGAGGCGCTTATTTTCCTGCTCGTTTATTATGGCCAGGCATTGCGCACTAATTTTATCCTTTCTTTTTCCTTGGTTTGGACGATAAGTCATAGATTCTTCTATTATTTGTCGTGATTGTTTTTCCATGGAGGTTGAGATTCTTGAAGACGGTTTGTTAATTCTAGTTTTATTTTTATTATTATTAATTTTACATTTATCGTATAAATGTAACTTCTCCGTTAATTCTTCGAAGGTAATGTGAGAGGGAATAATTTCATTATTTCCGGGTTCTCTGACTCGCGGAAATTTTAATTCCTTTATCATTTTCAATGGATCCATTCTGGAATTTCTGGGGGGGGTCATATCACGTAGTGAGGTTTGGAAATTTCCCTCCTCGTGATTGATAGGAATCGAATCTTTGAAAATTTTAGATTCTACTTGTGAGGCTTGGAGATTTGCCTCCTTATTCATTATATTTCCCGGCGATGTCCTGGCATCCTTCTCCTGGGCAATTAAATTTATATATTTTTCTTCTCGGGACGGGGTTTGGAAATTTCCCCCATTATTGGTTTCGTTAAGGTTGTTACCAGGCGATGTCTTCGCATCCTTTTCCCGTGTAATCTTTATTTTATTTTCCTCTCTCCTTTTAATTTTCTTCTGGATTTTGTCTTCAAGAAATTTTTCATCGTTGAAGTCTTGATGGCAGGGATTGTTGCTATCATGATTTCCTCCATCATAGATTCCTTTGACCTCGGAGTCTCGTGACTTTTCAACGGTCTGCCATTCTTTATTACTCTTCTCGATGTTTCTTTCCTGCATCTCGCTTAACGGTAGCAGTTGTATTGTAGGTACCTGAACTTCGATAGGTTCATTCAGTGTACTTATTATATTTAGATAAGCTTTTCCGTCTTCATTGGTAGCGACGGTATCTCCCAGATAAATACCGTGAACGGCTTTCATTCGCGGTACATATCCGACTTCAATTTCTGGATTTGAGATTCGTACAAAGAATAGAATGAAATTTTTTCCCCCGATATTTCTAAATGTCCTTCGGCATAGTCAATTCGCGAATTTGTTTGTTTGAAAAAATCATTACCTAATATTCCGGCTTGAGAAATTGGAAAATCTTTTGATACAATGTGAAAAATTACCTGTTTTTTGAATAACGGTATTATTACTCTTCCAAGAGTATACACCGGATAATCATTTATTCCGTTCAATCTCAAAATATTTCCGTAATCGATTTTTAATTTATCTGAAATAAAATTTTCTTTAATTATATTCGGGCCTGAACCTGTATCTAACATAAAAGTCGCGTTTTGATTCCGATTATTTAAATTCACTTGTATCGTGGGTACATGGCTATGCCTGTCTAAATTTACGGTGACCGGCCGAATTTCTGGCTCCATTCTTTGTCTCATTTCTGGGACGTTACCACTGGGTGTGAGATCCGTCCGGACCCCTGCTGCACACCCATCTTGGAGGGGCCACTGGCGTTTCCCGCACTCATCGCTTCACGCCTCTTATTGTTAGCAATTCTCAGCTCGCAATTGTCTAACACATGGCCATCTTTCTTGCAGTAGCGGCAGTTCTCTACTCCTTTGGAGTTACTCTGCCTCACATTACTACGGCATTCCTTTGCCGTATGACCGAACCCTTCGCATATTTGACACGCTACTCGTGTTCTAGGCTCGGCCGTTCTTGATTCTTACTGTTTTTTCCAGCAAGTGTTTGCGGTGTGTCCCGACTTTTCACACCACTGACAGATTAGTGTTGTCCTAACTTGGTTATTATTATTACCATTATTGTTATTAAATCTGCAATTTCTTGCATTGTGACCGAGTTTATTACAGATTTGACAATTAAATTTATTTTCTTGAATTAAATTTATAAACCGACGGTTATTAGTTTCACGTAACCGACATTTTTCGGCACTATGTCCGCGTTTCTTACAAATCTGACAAATTAAAATTTCGTTTGGAGCATTAAAATGGTTCCCGGTTTGTATCGTTAACTTCCTGCAGTTCGAGGCAACGTGCCCTTCTTTGAGGCATAACTTGCAAGTTTCCCGAGAACGATCCGTATTTGATGATTTAGGGACGGCTGAGATTTTACCGTGTCGTATTTCAGTAATTTCACGTAGCTCTCTCTCTATATTCAAGGCATCGTTAACAGTTTCGTGCACATCTAAATCCCTTTTTACCCTTTGCTCTATTTCCGCTTTTAATCCTCGTATAAAACATTTGCATACGTCCTTCTCTAAGGTATTTCTGATTTCAACTAATTGTTCGTAATCGTCAATCATTCTTTTGTGCACGTCCATTATTCTATTTCCCAGAAGTCTCACTCTGTTAGCATACGTGATTACGTCTTCTTCATTTTTTTGATATACTCTACCCAATTCCCCCTGTAGTTGATAAACATTTTTATCTTGTCCAAAAGTGTTCTCTAAAAATCTGGTTAATTGAGCCACGGTATCAAATTCTCTCCCTTGGATCGTTCGTCGAGCTTCGCCTGTTATCCGCGTTCGAATTACTTTCGCGAATTGTTCCTCGGCTTCGGGGGGCAACATATTCTTTGCCTCCTCACATCCTTCCACAAAATAATTTATGGAGATGTTTTTGCCATCGAAGAAGGGAACCGCCTCCACCGCGTATTTTAATGTGGCGAACGGATTTGTATTCGCCATTTTCTTAAGTTCTCCTGCAGGTTCGGTTTTATTATAATACGCTTGTAATCGCTTTGGCACCAAGGGAACTCGTGTATCGTCTAATTTAATTGTAGATCCCTCCGTTACCTCGGATATATCAGGCAAAGGAGTAGATACGCGTTTAGTGATGGTTTGTAAAGGAGTAGGTTGTTTAAGTTGTGGATTTTTAGCCACAGTAGGTGTCGAGGTGTGTATCTGAGTTTGCGTCTGTTTTGGTTTAGACGATTGTTCTACTGCAGCTTTATAGTTTTTATCTACTTCTTCCTTATCGGATTTTGCTCTGATCTCCATTTGCGAAAAAACACGCTCAATATCCCGGACGAGCCCCCAAAAATCAGCTGTATGTTACGTCAGAGGTAGGAAATTTTAAATGGGTTCATTCACCGTTACTCGGATGCTTAGGAAAAAGGCACAAGAGTAGGTAAGGAGGAGTAAATGGCTTGGAGAGCGACGTAACAACCGATCCTTGCGTGGCGCATATTTGGAGGGCCACGCGTAAACGCACTAGGAATGGGTTCGAGTCGGTTGAGTGGAGAACTAGTGCGTAATATTTGTTCTTTTTAGGGAAAGAAATTTAATTCTTATTCCCTGGGATAGAACTAGAGGTGGTTTTCGCAACACGGGTACCAGGGTGAAAAATAAATAACTGATTCAGAAATTCAAATGATGAAATGCATAAAATTTTAATCTTAATCAGAATACAAATTTTGAATAGAAAAATAGATTTAATGAATTTAACGAGATTATGAGGTAAAATGAAAGAGGAAGAGGGCTTAATAAGAGATATAATTTAAACATTATATATATATATATATATATATATATATATATAAGAATGAAAGAGAATGAATATAATAATAATAAAAAAAACTAACAATAATAATAGTGATTGATGATCATTAGTCTAAATTAATTTCTATAATTTCGGTTATCCGGGCCGTCGACCTCGGGAACACCCTGTCGATCAACCTGATCGGAGCCAGGAAGGGATATTCTACTCCGGGATAGTAGATGAGGATATTATGGTCAGGAGTCGCCCTCCTGGCTTCCCTCCTGATCTCCTCGGGATCGAAGGAATCAGGGCCTATTGTATAGGCCCTTTCGGGGACGGGATCCGTCCACGGAGTGCAGGTGCTCCGGAGGAGTTCGAGGAGAGGATCTACGACCTCACTCTGTTCCTCTTGCTCCTCCACGAACTCTACGCTCGGGACGGGGGAAGGGGAACGTTCCGGGCTGTCAGGCTCATGCCAAGAGATGGTCTCATCTTCAGCAAAAGAGTCGACCTCCTCGGGTTTCCCAGGGTAAGGAGTCGGTGAGCGGACGGGAGAAGAGCATGCCCTAGGAGCAACTCCAGGAGAAGGTGCGGACGAGTTCAAAGAAACGTCCGGAGTATAGGAGGGAGTAGTGGGGCGGAACAGCTCCGGCTCAGGTTGAGGGGGCGAGGTTGATCTCGGACGCGACGGCGATGGTGTTCGCCCCGGAGTATTCTCTTCAGTTTCTAAGTCTTCATGGTTAATCGGCGAATTGGGAGGTACAGAAGGCAGAGGAGACCATGAACGCTCTGTTCTGACTCTCGGAGGTTCAGGTGTGAGCTCCCTTGGTGCTGCCGCGAATAAGAATTGGATGAAGAAGCTTCTGACCAATTCTCTTAATTCGCGGACCTTGCGATTTCTCCGGGCGCGGCTTTTCTTTATTGACCGAAGGTTCCTTGATTCCACTAAAAGGTGTTGATTTGATTTTTAATTTAACAAAATGATTTCTGCGGGAGAAATGTCAGGGCAACACGCCGCATCACTCCTTCCGGATCCCCCTTTACGTCACCTCAAAGATTCTTTCGGTTCCTCCAACAGGATGGTCCCTTACTCGAGCTAAGGTTTCGATAGTCACCATTTACTGGCGGCATATCGCAACCCCTGACACGAGGAGGCCCATTAACCGAGTCAAGTTACCGGAGAATCTGAGGGACTTTTGAGAGATGCCTATTTCGGAGAACGCACACGGCACCCTGGCAAAACCCGCGTCGTTCATTTTCAAATATATGAATTTTAAAATCTTAGTGGAACCATTTCAAACGGGCGGAAGTGAAAAGGTAGAATAAATGATGAAACTTACTTCTTGCTGTCTTGATTAGTCTTGGACTAGTCCTCGCAACTTCTTTATTAAGCTTGGTTCGGCACAAGTCACACACAGTATCAATGATATAAACGAGGTGAAATTCAGAGACTGAATGAGCGCGAGTCCCGCGGGAACACGCGGTTTAATAACCTCGGAAAAGGGGTGGGCTAGCGCCGGATTTCCATTTTTGGAAAAGTCAGTGCTCTGATTTGGCGGCCATGTCCCTCCACTTTTCCTTTTTCTTAATTATTGGTCCTTCGATCTTATCCCTTCTCTGATTTTCTTAAGCTCTAGTTTTCGTCCTTAGCTTTTTTAATTAGTGGTGTGGAATTCCCGATATCTATTGGCTCGAGAGAAAAAACTTGGTTGTACGAAACTCCGCCCGCATGGCTTCCCCTTCCGACCTTCCAGAATATTGTCATTAATAGTCGGGGAAAAATTCTTAAGGACCCCCTTTTCGTTATCACCGGGTCGCGTTTGTTTATGGGATCCGGTCGCGTGTCATATTCTTATGACTGTGGAGCTTTCACCCTCCTTATTTACGTTTCGTAGTCGCGGTCTCAAGCGCTTCACTTATCGCCAGATATTTGATATCGATTCCAAATTGTTTTAGGTTCCTTCTAATATTCTTTAAAGAGTCTTCTGTTTATATTTCCCGTTGGTATCTATGCTGTGATTGTTCTAAGTTTCATTTAAGCATCCGGCGATAAGAGTTTCAGAGTGTAAATTATTTCTTCTGAAAGCTTGGAAGTTCTCTCTCGTCACCAAATAGTCACGGTTTACTCCTTTTATCTAATTTATTGAACGCGTGTCGGAAAAAAGGAGATGTGGAGTCCGAAAACGTAACATATTTCAAGCCTTCTATTTTCACCAGCAGCCGACATATGGCCAAAAAACAAAAAAAAAATATTTTTGAAATTTAACAACATAGCATTGTGCGGCATTCAAAATAGATGCATTTGGGCCTATTTGGAGCTTTTCATTTTCATCAGAAACCGAGATATGGCCGAAAAACGAAAAAAAATATTTTTGAAATTATACAACGTAGCATTGTGCGGCAATTAAAAAAGATGCATTCAGGCCTATTCGGAGCCTTTTATTTTCATCAGAAGTTGAGATATAACCAAAAATCGAAAGAAAACATTTTCGAAATTTTACAACGTAGCATTGTGCGGAAATTAAAAAAGATGCATACGGACCTATTTCAAGCCTGCTATTTTCACCAGCAGCCGAGATATGGCCAAAAAACAAAAAAAAATATTTTTGAAATTTAACAACATAGCATTGTGCGGCATTCAAAATAGATGAATTCGGACCTATTCGGAGCCTTTAATTTTCATCAGAACCCGAAATATGGCCAAAAACGAAAAAAAATATTTTTGAAATTTAACAATGTAGCATTGTGCGGCAATTAGAAAAGATGCATACGGGCCTATTCCGAGCATTCTATTTTCACCAGCAGCCGAGATATAGCCAAAAAACAAAAAAAAATATTTTTGAAATTATACAACGTAGCATTGTGCGAAAATTAAAAAAGATGCATACGGACCTATTTCAAGCCATCTATTTTCACCAGCAGCCGAGATATGGCCAAAAAACAAAAAAAAATATTTTTAAAATTTAACAACTTAGCATTGTGCAACATTCAAAAAAGATGCATTCGGGCCTATTCGGAGCCTTTTATTTTCATCAGAAGTCGAGATATAACCAAAAAACGAAAGAAATCATTTTTGAAATTTTACAACGTAGCATTGTGCGGAAATTAAAAAAGATGCATACGGACCTATTTCAAGCCTTTTATTTTTCATCAGCAGCCGAGATATGGCCAAAAAACAAAAAAAAATATTTTTGAAATTTAACAACATAGCATTGTGCGGCAATCAAAATAGATGCATTTGGGCCTATTCGGAGCCTTTCGTTTTCATCAGAAATGAGATATGGCCAAAAAACGAAAAAAAATATTTTTGAAATTCTACAACGTAGCATTGTGCGGCATTCAAAATAGATGCATTTAGGCCTATTCGGAGCTTTTTTTTTTATCAGAAGCCCAGATATGGCCAAAAAACGAAAAAAAATATTTTTGAAATTTTACAACTTAGCATTGTGCAACATTCAAAATAGATGCATTCGGGCCTATTCGGAGCCTTTTATTTTCATTAGAAGTTGAGATATAACCAAAAAACGAAAGAAAACATTTTTGAAATTTTACAACGTAACATTGTGCGGAAATTAAAAAAGATGCATACGGACCTATTTCAAGCCATCTATTTTCACCAGCAGCCGAGTTATGGCCAAAAAACAAAAAAAAATATTTTTACAATTTAACAACTTAGCATTGTGCGGCATTCAAAATAGATGCATTCGGGCCTATTCGGAGCCTTTAAGTTTCATCAGAAGCCGAAATATAACCAAAAAAACGAAAGAAAATATTTTTAAAATTCTACAACGTAGCATTGTGCGGCAATTAAAAAAAACGCATACGGGCCTATTCCGAGGCTTTTATTTTCACCAGCAGCCGAGATATGGCCAAAAAACAAAAAAACATTATTTTGAAATTTAACAACTTAGCATTGTGCAACATTCAAAATAAATGCATTCGGGCCTATTCGGAGCCTTTTATTTTCATCAGAAGCCGAGATATAACCAAAAAACGAAAAAAAATATTTTTGAAATTCTACAACGTAGCATTGTGCGGCATTCAAAATAGATGCATTTGGGCCTATTCGGAGCTTTTTTTTTTATTAGAAGTTCAGATATGGCCAAAAAACGAAAAAAAATATTTTTGAAATTTTACAACTTAGCATTGTGCAACATTCAAAATAGATGCATTCGGGCCTATTCGGAGCCTTTTATTTTCATTAGAAGTTGAGATATAACCAAAAAACGAAAGAAAACATTTTTGAAATTTTACAACGTAGCATTGTGCGGAAATTAAAAAAGATGCATACGGACCTATTTCAAGCCATCTATTTTCACCAGCAGCCGAGATATGGCCAAAAAACAAAAAAAAATATTTTTAAAATTTAACAACTTAGCATTGTGCAACATTCAAAAAGATGCATTCGGGCCTATTCGGAGCCTTTATTTTCATCAGAAGTCGAGATATAACCAAAAACGAAAGAAATCATTTTGAAATTTTACAACGTAGCATTGTGCGGAAATTAAAAAAGATGCATACGGACCTATTTCAAGCCTTTTATTTTTCACCAGCAGCCGAGATATGGCCAAAAAACAAAAAAAAATATTTTTGAAATTATACAACGTAGCATTGTGCGGAAATTAAAAAAGATGCATACGGACCTATTTCAAGCCTTTTATTTTCACCAGCAGCCGAGATATGGCCAAAAAACAAGGAAAAATATTTTTGAAATTATACAACGTAGCATTGTGCGAAAATTAAAAAAGATGCATACGGACCTATTTCAAGCCATCTATTTTCACCAGCAGCCGAGATATGGCCAAAAAACAAAAAAAAATATTTTTGAAATTTAACAACATAGCATTGTGCGGCATTCAAAATAGATGCATTTGGGCCAATTCGAAGCTTTTCGTTTTCATCAGAAACCGAGATATGGCCAAAAAACGAAAAAAAATATTTTTGAAATTTAACAACATAACATTGTGCAACATTCAAAATAGATGAATTCGAGCCTATTCGGAGCCTTTCATTTTCATCAGAAGCCGAGATATGGCCAAAAAACGAAAAAAAATATTTTTGAAATTTAACAACGTATCATTGTGCGGCAATTAAAGAAGATGCATTCGGGCCTATTCGGAGCCTTTTATTTTCATCAGAAGCCGAGATATAACTAAAAAACAAAGAAAAACATTTTTGAAATTTTACAACGTAGCATTGTGCGGAAATTAAAAAAGATGCATTCGGGCCTATTCGGAGCCTTATATTTTCACCAGCAGCCGAGATATGGCCAAAAAACAAAAAAAAATATTTTTGAAATTTAACAACATAGCATTGTGCGGCATTCAAAATAGATGCATTTGGGCCTATTCGGAGCCTTTCATTTTCACCAGAAATCGAGATATGGCCAAAAAACAAATAACAATATTTTTGAAATTATACAACGTAGCATTGTGCGGCAATTAAAAAAGATGCATTCGGGTTTATTCGGAGCCTTTTATTTTCATCAGAAGCCTAAATATAATCAAAAAACAAAAGAAATCATTTTTGAAATTTTAGAACGTAGCATTGTGCGGCAATTAGAAAAGATGCATACGGGCCTATTTCGAGCATTCTATTTTCACCAGCAGTCGAGATATGACCACAAAACAAAAAAAAATATTTTTGAAATTTAACAACATAGCATTGTGCGGAATTCAAAATAGATGCATTTGGGCCTATTCGGAGCTTTTTATTTTCACCAGAAACCGAGATATGGCCAAAAACGAAAAAAATATTTTGAAATTATACAACGTAGCATTGTGCGGCAATTAAAAAAGATGCATTCGGGCCTATTCGGAACCTTTTATTTTCATCAGAAGTTGAGATATAACCAAAAAACGAAAGAAAACATTTTTGAAATTTTACAACGTAGCATTGTACGGAAATTAAAAAAGATGCATACGGACTTATTTCAAGCTTTCTATTTTCACCAGCAGCCGAGATATGGCCAAAAAACAAAAAAATATTTTTGAAATTTAACAACATAGCATTGTGCGGCATTCAAAATAGATGAATTCGGACCTATTCGGAGCCTTTTATTTTCATCAGAAGCCGAGATATGGCCAAAAAACGAAAAAAAATATTTTTGAAATTTAACAACTTAGCATTGTGCAATGTGACGTCCTGAAGTCCGAAGTGGTCTCGAGACCTGGTTCGACCATGTAATGATGAATAATAATAATTAAAGGGTTCTTCTGCGGTTAAGGAGGCTAAAACTCCAAGATAAAGGTCACTTAATGATTCACTGTTGAAGAGTTGATGATTTGTTCCCAGAGTAGATTTATTGTTGAACACAAATTTTTACAATATTTCAATATAATTAGTAAAGTTGGTATTATAGTTTAACGAATTTGTAATATGCGTATTTTTATTTATATCTTGACAGCGATAAAATTGTAGCGCGAGAAAGTTAAAAGTAAAAGGGGTTGAATAATAGTAGAAGTAACTGAAGTAGTGGGCGCGATAAAGCTGGCTTATGGTTTTCTGAACTGCTTATATACTATTTTAGAACAATGGAAAGGAGTAGTTCTGACCTTGACAATCCTTATTTGGTTACAGAGTTTCAGATTGGTCCACGTAGGTTCAACCTTGGTTCCTTATATGGTAACGAATTTCGCTATTGGCTTGAAAGGCTGGCCTTGGTTCGAGAAAGTGTTTTGTCATGACTCAGAACTATGACTCACAAGTAAGCTCTGTTTTTCTATTATTTTATCTGATGGCCTTTAAACATACTTTACATAAATTGTCTAAGAAATGTCTTAGAGTATGTTTAAAGTATTAATAAATTCAGTCTTAAATCTCTCCCTTTTTTCCTAATATTAACATAATAATATATATATATATTTTATAGTTTAAATTATTGAATGTAAAAGCTATTTTCTTTATGGGACTCAAGGATATATCCTTGAGTCTATTTCTGTATTGAAGGCAATGAGAGTGCTGGTTAAAATCTACTTTCTACCGCACTAGGTTTTAATACTTGGTTTAGATAGAAACAATTCTTCTATTTTAATTATTAATTAACTAAAGGATATTTATATATTTTATTTTATATATAAAAGAGTTGTTTCCTTACATTATACATATTTTCCAAGTATTTAATTAAAGCATTTCTTATTTTATATATAATATAGATTTTATATAATAATAATAATTATTATTATTGTTAGAAGTTGTTAAGTTTGTTAATTGTTCTCTACTGTTATTGTTTCTATTACAGGATAGCAGAAATAAGACCAGAGTTGCTATTTATCAACTAATAATAGGATGGTAAGAATTACATGCTTTAGTATATCTATATATATATAGAATAAAAGTTTTAAAAATTCATAAAAGCTAAATTAACAGGAATTAAGAAAAGTTATTTTGCAGGGATTAATGATTCATTATAGTCTTTAACTTCTATTATAAAATTTGAAGAAGGTCAATTGTTAACTTGAAATTGTTTATAACAATTTATTAATTTGTTTATTAATATAAGATTTTTAATTACTCAGTTGTGCGTTATAGCGACGAGTCTTTGTTCCGTTCGTAGTTGGTTATTAGGAGCATTAGTTTAGAAAATGTTGGTGTTACTATTTTGTGTCATTTGTGTCGGTCTCTGATTTTGAACAGTGGTCATAACTCGAGAACTAAAAGAGTTAGAAAGAAAATGTTTAATAGTTTTTTAAATGGGAGCTCAAATGTGACAAAATACACGTAACAGAATTTTGAATAATTGGATAGTGTTTTATTTGTTTATAACAATTTGGATAATTAACTAATTAAGAAAGTTTATTTATAGAACCATTTTTATTCCTTTATTCAATTACTTTATAAATAAATTAATAGTTTATTAATATTTTATAATTTAAAAGGTCTTTTATTAACTTTTGTATCTCTTGTTTTTCAGCAAAAAGGTATTCCAGTTCTTCAAATTATCGGAGTTTGTAAAATTCCTATATCTCGGAATCTATGAGGAGTAGAAGAAAGTATAATATATGGATTTGGGGTAATTTTGCAAATGCCGAAGGATGTACGGAACAGAATTTGAAAATAATGTACTTGTTTAATTTGTTTATAACAAATTTAATAATTAATTAATAAAGAATAACTTTTATAAAAGTTAATTTGAATATTTATTTACTCTTAATACAAATATAATTATAAGTTCTTGAAATGTTGCAAATAAAGGGAGTTCTCTCTGTACGTGTGTTGAAATGTATGTATGTATGGGTAAGAGTAAAAGTTTAAAAATTCGTAGCTGCTAAACTAATAAAAATTAAGAAAAGATATTTAGTATACGTTAATAATTCATAGGGAAGTATGATTTAGCGTTATAAAATTTGCGTGTTAATGGTTATTAAATTTAATTTATTTATAACAATATACTATTAATGCCCACAAAGGTATAAGTCTATATGGGTTTTTTAGATGGAAAATCATAGGGCTCTTCACATCTAAGAGGATATGGCTTGATCTTTAATGGTTTAATAATTATTAAGGATTTTACGCGGCTGATGTATCAGGAGAACATGAGTGGGTAACTTTAAAAATTTATAAGTCCAAAACTAAGGCAGATTAAGAAATGGTTTATAAGGGTTTGTTATTAGTTATTTAAGGCTCTTTAGAACGTATATAACAAAAAGTAAAAATTATTAAATTTTTAATTTTATGTTGGTTGATCGAGAGTCTAAGTTCTATAAGAGAGCTCACGCGGCTAAGTCCATCGTATAGTCTGTGCGGCTAAGTCCATCGTTCATTTTCGCGGCTAAGTCCGTCTCGAAATTCATACTTAGTAATTTTTATAGATGAAAAGACAAGAGTACGCGCGGCTAAGTCCTATGCCTTTACCATTCTCGCGGCTAAGTCTTTGTACGTACATTTATATATATGGTTCGAGGACCGATTGACTCCGGGTATTATTTAAATTAATTAGGTATGCAAGGTGAGTAAAAATTATTATTAGGGTATGGTTTTAAAGGAAAAGGTTCAAGGTTTAATTTAAATTAATCAGCATATTTTTATGATTATTATTTTTAAAAATATTAAGGGTTAAACTTGTGGTCCCGGTAATTACCGTTAGACGCAGATATATATGTATGTACATTGGCACTTACTGGGACTTTTGCCTTATAACGGGTGACTTTTCCTTTAATTCTTTTTATAAATTAGGTTTTTGATTTTATATAGAAAATGTTATAATAAAAGTTATTATAGGTCTTATAGGCTTTTCAAAAAAAATTATAATTAATATTGTTTATGGTTTATTATCAAAAGTTATATATTATAAGTTATATATATATTATTATTTAATAATGGTGTGATTATTTTCATATATTCTGTTTCTATAGAGAGAGACGAATACAGCTATATAATTTTTTCTATCAGTTATATTGTTTTATATTTTATTTTATTTTTATACGATTTGATTTGTGGTTCCTTAGTTTCATAAGAGAAAAGTTGAACTGAGAGATTCAAATTCAGGAAATTTTTATATCTCGGAAACTATTACAGATACCGAAAAAATGGTATATACAAAAGTTTTTGTATTTTTAACAACAAGATTGATAGCCATCACAGTTTTTATATTTTATATATAATTTTAATTGTTTATAACAATTGATATTAAAAATGTCTTATTATGAAACTGTTATTTTTACGTATGTTGTTACCGTAAGACAGAAGAACATGTTTCTATATATTTTTTATTTATATATTATTGTTATAAGGTTTATTTTCAATAGTTAATAATTGTTCATAAGATTTGTTAGTAGGAGTTGTCACAAAATGTCGGTTTCTTGGGTCTATATGTGTAATTGAGTGTAGTTAGAGTAAATTTAATGGGTCAAGTTATGATTGGTTGGCTCTGGACTTGACTTAAAACGGACTTATTGTAGATGTCGCTTGTGTCTCTTAAAAGATATGTCGAGTGACTGTACTACAAGTAGTGACATTTATGAATGCCGGTGTAGTTGGTGTAGTAGAATTATTTTTAATAATATGATTTTTTGAAAAATTTTTGCCGGTGGTGAAGTCTTTACCCGTGTTAATAAAACGTCTCCTAGTCGTCGCAGGATGTGACAGCAACATTCAAAATAGATGAATTCAGGCCTATTTAAAGCCTTTTATTTTCATCAGAAGCCGAGATATGGCCAAAAAACGAAAAAAAATATTTTTGAAATTTTACAACGTAGCATTGTTCGGCAATTAGAAAAGATGCATACGGGCCTATTCCGAGCATTCTATTTTCACCAGCAGCTGAGATATAGCCAGAAAACAAAAAAAAAATTTTTGAAATTTAACAACATAGCATTGTGCGGCATTCAAAATAGATGCATTCGGGCCTATTCGGAGCCTTTTATTTTCATCAGAAGCCGAGATATAACCAAAAAACGAAAGAAAATATTTTTGAAATTCTACAACATAGCATTGTGCGGCAATTAAAAAAAATGCATACGGGCCTATTCCGAAGCTTCTATTTTCACCAGCAGCCGAGATATGGCCAAAAAACAAAAAAAAATATTTTTGAAATTATACAACGTAGCATTGTGCGGCAATTAAAAAAGATGCATTCGGGCCTATTCGGAACCTTTTATTTTCATCAGAAGTTGAGATATAACCAAAAAACGAAAGAAAACATTTTTGAAATTTTACAACGTAGCATTGTGCGGAAATTAAAAAAGATGCATACGGACTTATTTCAAGCTTTCTATTTTCACCAGCAGCCGAGATATGGCCAAAAAACAAAAAAAATATTTTGAAATTTAACAACATAGCATTGTGCGGCATTCAAAATAGATGAATTCGGACCTATTCGGAGCCTTTAATTTTCATCAGAACCCGAAATATGGCCAAAAAACGAAAAAAAATATTTTTGAAATTTAACAACGTAGCATTGTGCGGCAATTAGAAAAGATGCATACGGGCCTATTCCGAGCATTCTATTTTCACCAGCAGCCGAGATATAGCCAAAAAACAAAAAAAAATATTTTTGAAATTATACAACGTAGCATTGAGCGAAAATTAAAAAAGATGCATACGGACCTATTTCAAGCCATCTATTTTCACCAGCAGCCGAGTTATGGCCAAAAAACAAAAAAATATTTTAAAATTTAACAACTTAGCATTGTGCAACATTCAAAAAAAATGCATTCGGGCCTATTCGGAGCCTTTTATTTTCATCAGAAGTCGAGATATAACCAAAAAACGAAAGAAATCATTTTTGAAATTTTACAACGTAGCATTGTGCGGCAATTAGAAATGATGCATACGGGCCTATTCCGAGCATTCTATTTTCACCAGCAGCCGAGATATGGCCAAAAAACAAAAAAAAATATTTTTGAAATTTAACAACATAGCATTGTGCGGCATTCAAAATAGATGCATTTGGGCCTATTCGAAGCTTTTCGTTTTCATCAGAAACCGAGATATGGCCAAAAACGAAAAAAATATTTTTAAATTTAACAACATAGCATTGTGCAACATTCAAAATAGATGAATTCGGGCCTATTTGAAGCTTTTTATTTTCATCAGAAGCCGAGATATGGCCAAAAAACAAAAAAAAATATTTTTGAAATTTAACATTATAACATTGTGCGGCATTCAAAATAGATGCATTTAAGCCTATTCGGAGTCTTCTATTTTCATCAGAAGCCGAGATATGGCCAAAAAACGAAAGAAAATATTTTTGAAATTTTACAACGTAGCATTGTGCGGCAATTAGAAAAGATGCATACGGATTTATTCCGAGAATTCTATTTTCACCAGCACCCGAGATATGGCCAAAAAACAAAAAAACATTATTTTGAAATTTAACAACTTAGCATTGTGCGGCATTCAAAATAGATGCATTTGGGCCTATTCGGAGCTTTTTATTTTTATCAGAAGTTGAGATATAACCAAAAAACGAAAGAAAACATTTTTGAAATTTTACAACGTAGCATTGTGCGGAAATTAAAAAAGATGCATACGGACTTATTTCAAGCTTTCTATTTTCACCAGCAGCCGAGATATGGCCAAAAAACAAAAAAAAATATTTTTGAAATTTAACAACATAGCATTGTGCGGCATTCAAAATAGATGAATTCGGACCTATTCGGAGCCTTTAATTTTCATCAGAACCCGAAATATGGCCAAAAAACGAAAAAAAATATTTTTGAAATTTAACAACGTAGCATTGTGCGGCAATTAAAAAAGATGCATTCGGGTTTATTCGGAGCCTTTTATTTCCATCAGAAGCCTAAATATAACCAAAAAACGAAAGAAATCATTTTTGAAATTTTAGAACGTAGCATTGTGCGGCAATTAGAAAAGATGCATACGGGCCTATTCCGAGCATTCTATTTTCACCAGCAGTCGAGATATGACCACAAAACAAAAAAAAATATTTTTGAAATTTAACAACATAGCATTGTGCGGCATTCAAAATAGATGCATTTGGGCCTATTCGGAGCTTTTTATTTTCACCAGCAGCCGAGATATGGCCAAAAACGAAAAAAATATTTTGAAATTATACAACGTAGCATTGTGCGGCAATTAAAAAAGATGCATTCGGGCCTATTCGGAACCTTTTATTTTCATCAGAAGTTGAGATATAACCAAAAAACGAAAGAAAACATTTTTGAAATTTTACAACGTAGCATTGTGCGGAAATTAAAAAAGATGCATACGGACTTATTTCAAGCTTTCTATTTTCACCAGCAGCCGAGATATGGCAAAAAAAAAAATATTTTTGAAATTTAACAACATAGCATTGTGCGGCATTCAAAATAGATGAATTCGGACCTATTCGGAGCCTTTAATTTTCATCAGAACCGAAATATGGCCAAAAAAAAAAAAATATTTTTGAAATTTAACAACGTAGCATTGTGCGGCAATTAGAAAAGATGCATACGGGCCTATTCCGAGCATTCTATTTTCACCAGCAGCCGAGATATAGCCAAAAAACAAAAAAATATTTTGAAATTATACAACGTAGCATTGTGCGAAAATTAAAAAAGATGCATACGGACCTATTTCAAGCCATCTATTTTCACCAGCAGCCGAGTTATGGCCAAAAACAAAAAAATATTTTTAAAATTTAACAACTTAGCATTGTGCAACATTCAAAAAAAATGCATTCGGGCCTATTCGGAGCCTTTTATTTTCATCAGAAGTCGAGATATAACCAAAAAACGAAAGAAATCATTTTTGAAATTTTACAACGTAGCATTGTGCGGCAATTAGAAATGATGCATACGGGCCTATTCCGAAGCTTCTATTTTCACCAGCAGCCGAGATATGACCAAAAAACGAAAAAAAATATTTTTGAAATTATACAACGTAGCATTGTGCGGCAATTAGAAATGATGCATACGGGCCTATTCCGAAGCTTCTATTTTCACCAGCAGCCGAGATATGACCAAAAAACGAAAAAAAATATTTTTGAAATTATACAACGTAGCATTGTGCGGCAATTAAAAAAGATGCATTCGGGCCTATTCGGAACCTTTTATTTTCATCAGAAGTTGAGATATAACCAAAAAAAGAAAATTTTTGAAATTTTACAACGTAGCATTGTGCGGAAATTAAAAAAGATGCATACGGACTTATTTCAAGCTTTCTATTTTCACCAGCAGCCGAGATATGGCCAAAAAACAAAAAAAAATATTTTTGAAATTTAACAACATAGCATTGTGCGGCATTCAAAATAGATGAATTCGGACCTATTCGGAGCCTTTAATTTTCATCAGAACCCGAAATATGGCCAAAAAACGAAAAAAAATATTTTTGAAATTTAACAACGTAGCATTGTGCGGCAATTAGAAAAGATGCATACGGGCCTATTCCGAGCATTCTATTTTCACCAGCAGCCGAGATATAGCCAAAAACAAAAAAATATTTTTGAAATTATACAACGTAGCATTGTGCGAAAATTAAAAAAGATGCATACGGACCTATTTCAAGCCATCTATTTTCACCAGCAGCCGAGTTATGGCCAAAAACAAAAAAAATATTTTAAAATTTAACAACTTAGCATTGTGCAACATTCAAAAAAAATGCATTCGGGCCTATTCGGAGCCTTTTATTTTCATCAGAAGTCGAGATATAACCAAAAAACGAAAGAAATCATTTTTGAAATTTTACAACGTAGCATTGTGCGGCAATTAGAAATGATGCATACGGGCCTATTCCGAGCATTCTATTTTCACCAGCAGCCGAGATATGGCCAAAAACAAAAAAATATTTTGAAATTTAACAACATAGCATTGTGCGGCATTCAAAATAGATGCATTTGGGCCTATTCAGCTTTTCGTTTTCATCAGAAACCGAGATATGGCCAAAAACGAAAAAAAATATTTTTTAAATTTAACAACATAGCATTGTGCAACATTCAAAATAGATGAATTCGAGCCTATTTGAAGCTTTTTATTTTCATCAGAAGCCGAGATATGGCCAAAAAACAAAAAATAATATTTTTGAAATTTAACAACATAGCATTGTGCGGCATTCAAAATAGATGCATTTAAGCCTATTCGGAGCTTTTTATTTTCATCAGAAGCCGAGATATGGCCAAAAAACGAAAGAAAATATTTTTGAAATTTTACAACGTAGCATTGTGCGGCAATTAGAAAAGATGCATACGGATTTATTCCGAGAATTCTATTTTCACCAGCACCCGAGATATGGCCAAAAAACAAAAAAACATTATTTTGAAATTTAACAACTTAGCATTGTGCGGCATTCAAAATAGATGCATTTGGGCCTATTCGGAGCTTTATTTTATCAGAAGTTGAGATATAACCAAAAACGAAAGAAAACATTTTGAAATTTTACAACGTAGCATTGTGCGGAAATTAAAAAAGATGCATACGGACTTATTTCAAGCTTTCTATTTTCACCAGCAGCCGAGATATGGCCAAAAAACAAAAAAATATTTTTGAAATTTAACAACATAGCATTGTGCGGCATTCAAAATAGATGAATTCGGACCTATTCGAGCTTTAATTTTCATCAGAACCCGAAATATGGCCAAAAACAAAAAAATATTTTTGAAATTTAACAACGTAGCATTGTGCGGCAATTAAAAAAGATGCATTCGGGTTTATTCGGAGCCTTTTATTTCCATCAGAAGCCTAAATATAACCAAAAACGAAAAAATCATTTTGAAATTTTAGAACGTAGCATTGTGCGGCAATTAGAAAAGATGCATACGGGCCTATTCCGAGCATTCTATTTTCACCAGCAGTCGAGATATGACCACAAAACAAAAAAAATATTTTTGAAATTTAACAACATAGCATTGTGCGGCATTCAAAATAGATGCATTTGGGCCTATTCGAGCTTTTATTTTCACCAGCAGCCGAGATATGGCCAAAAACGAAAAAAATATTTTGAAATTATACAACGTAGCATTGTGCGGCAATTAAAAAAAATGCATTCGGGCCTATTCGGAACCTTTTATTTTCATCAGAAGTTGAGATATAACCAAAAACGAAAAGAAAACATTTTGAAATTTTACAACGTAGCATTGTGCAAATGATGCATACGGACTTATTTCAAGCTTTCTATTTTCACCAGCAGCCGAGATATGGCCAAAAACAAAAAAAATATTTTGAAATTTAACAACATAGCATTGTGCGGCATTCAAAATAGATGAATTCGGACCTATTCGGAGCCTTTAATTTTCATCAGAACCCGAAATATGGCCAAAAAACGAAAAAAATATTTTGAAATTTAACAACGTAGCATTGTGCGGCAATTAGAAAAGATGTACGGGCCTATTCCAGCATTCTATTTTCACCAGCAGCCGAGATATAGCCAAAAACAAAAAAATATTTTTGAAATTTACAACGTAGCATTGTGAAAATTAAAAAAGATGCATACGGACCTATTTCAAGCCATCTATTTTCACCAGCAGCCGAGATATGGCCAAAAACAAAAAAAATATTTTTAAATTTAACAACTTAGCATTGTGCAACATTCAAAATAGATGCATTCGGGCCTATTCGGAGCCTTTTATTTTCATCAAGCCGAGATATAACCAAAAAACGAAGAAAATATTTTGAAATTCTACAACATAGCATTGTGCGGCAATTAAAAAAGATGCATACGGGCCTATTGGCTTCTATTTTCACCAGCAGCCGAGATATGACCAAAAAACAAAAAAAATATTTTTGAAATTATACAACGTAGCATTGTGCGGCAATTAAAAAAGATGCATTCGGGCCTATTCGGAACCTTTATTTTCATCAGAATTGAGATATAACAAAACGAAGAAAACATTTTTTGAAATTTTACAACGTAGCATTGTGCGGCAATTAAAAAAGATGCATACGGGCCTATTCAAGCTTTCTATTTCACGCAGCCGAGATATGGCCAAAAAACAAAAATATTTTGAAATTTAACAACATAGCATTGTGCGGCATTCAAAATAGATGCATTTAGACCTATTCGGACCTTTAATTTCATCAGAACCGAGATATGGCCAAAAAACGAAAAAATATTTTGAAATTTAACAACGTAGCATTGTGCGGCAATTCAAAAAAGATGCATACGGGCCTATTCCGAGCATTTATTTTCATCAGCAGCCGAGATATAGCCAAAAAACAAAAAAAATATTTTGAAATTATACAACGTAGCATTGTGCAAAAATTAAAAAGATGCATACGGACTATTCAAGCCATCTATTTTCACCAGCAGCCGAGATATGGCCAAAAAACAAAAAAATATTTTTGAAATTTAACAACTTAGCATTGTGCGGCATTCAAAAAAGATGCATTCGGGCCTATTCGGAGCCTTTTATTTTCATCAGAAGTCGAGATATAACCAAAAACGAAAAAAATATTTTGAAATTTTACAACGTAGCATTGTGCGGCAATTAAAATGATGCATACGGGCCTATTCCGAGCATTCTATTTTCATCAGCAGCCGAGATATGGCCAAAAACAAAAAATATTTTGAAATTTAACAACATGTGCGCATTCAAAATAGATGCATTTGGGCCTATTCGGAGCTTTTATTTTCATCAGAAACCGAGATATGGCCAAAAACGAAAAAAAATATTTTTAAATTTAACAACATAGCATTGTGCAACATTCAAAATAGATGAATTCGAGCCTATTTGAAGCTTTTTATTTTCATCAGAAGCCGAGATATAAAAAACAAAAATAATATTTTGAAATTTAACAACGTAGCATTGTGCGGCATTCAAAATAGATGCATTTAAGCCTATTCAGACTTTTTATTTTCATCAGAAGCCGAGATATGGCCAAAAACGAAAAAAAATATTTTGAAATTTTACAACGTAGCATTGTGCGGCAATTAAAAAATGCATACGGATTTATTCCGAGAATTTCTATTTTCACCAGCACGAGATATGGCCAAAAAAACAAAAAAAATTATTTTGAAATTTAACAACTTAGCATTGTGCGGCATTCAAAATAGATGCATTTGGGCCTATTCGGACTTTTTATTTTATCAGAAGTTGAGATATAACCAAAAACGAAAAAATTTTGAAATTTTACAACGTAGCATTGTGCGGAAATTAAAAAAGATGCATACGGACCTTATTTCAAGCTTTCTATTTTCACCAGCAGCCGAGATATGGCCAAAAACAAAAAAATATTTTGAAATTTAACAACATAGCATTGTGCGGCATTTAAAATAGATGCATTTGGACCTATTCGGAGCCTTTAATTTTCATCAGAACCCGAAATATGGCCAAAAAACGAAAAAAATATTTTTTGAAATTTAACAACGTAGCATTGTGCGGCAATTAAAAAAGATGCATTCGGGTTTATTCGGAGCCTTTATTTTTCATCAGAAGCCTAAATATAACCAAAAAACGAAAGAAATCATTTTGAAATTTTTAGAACGTAGCATTGTGCGGCAATTAGAAAAAAGGTAAAGCCACAGGCCTATTCCAGGCATTCTATTTTCACCAGCAGTCGAGATATGACCACAAAACAAAAAAAAAAATATTTTAATTTAACAACATAACGCATTGTGCAGCATTCAAAATAGATGCATTTGGGCTTCATTGGAACTTTTGTTTTCATGAGAAACAGAGATATGGCCAAAAAACGAAAAAAATATTTTGAAATTATACAACGTAGCATTGTGCGGCAATTAAAAAGAATGCATTCGGGCCTATTCGAACCTTTTATTTTCATCAAGTTGAGATATAACCAAAAAAACAGAAAACATTTTTGAAATTTTACAACGTAGCATTGTACGGAAATTAAAAAAGATGCATACGGACTTATTTCAAGCTTTATATTTTCACCAGCAGCCGAGATATGGCCAAAAAACAAAAAAAAATATTTTTGAAATTTAACAACATAGCATTGTGCGGCATTCAAAATAGATGAATTCGGACCTATTCGGAGCCTTTTATTTTCATCAGAAGCCGAGATATGGCCAAAAACGAAAAAAAAAAAAATATTTTTGAAATTTAACAACTTAGCATTGTGCAACATTCCAAAATAGATGAATTCAGACCTTCAAACCTTTATTTTCATCAGAAGCAGAGATATATTCCAAAAAACGAAAAAAAAATATTTTGAAATTTTACAACGTATCATTGTTCGGCAATTAGAAAAGATGCATACGGGCCTATTCCGAGCGACTATTTTCACCAGCAGCCGAAGTTATGGCCAAAAAACGAAAAAAAAAATATTTTGAAATTGTACAACGTAGCATTGTGCAGCAATTAAAAAGATGCATTCGGGCCTATTCAGATTTTTTTATTTTCATCAGAAGTTGAGATATAACCAAAAAACGAAAGAAAACATTTTTGAAATTTTACAACGTAGCATTGTGCGGAAATTAAAAAGATGCTGCCGGACTTATTTCAAGCTTTCTATTTTCACCAGGAGATATGGCCAAAAACAAAAAATATTTTTGAAATTTAACAACATAGCATTGTGCGGCATTCAAAATAGATGAATTCGGACCTATTGAACCTTTACAATTTTCATCGAACCCGAAATATGGCCAAAAACGAAGAAAAATATTTTACGAAATTTAACAACGTAGCATTGGTAGCGGCAATTAGAAAGATGCATGGGCCCTATTCGAGCATTCTATTTTCTGTAGCCGAGATATAATAAAAAAACAAAATATTTTGAAATTATACAACGTAGCATTGTGCGAAAATTAAAAGATGCATACGGACCTATTT